>NW_028292570.1:760444-991951 GCF_029948245.1 Actinia tenebrosa
GTCGTGCGCGCCCTCGCTGGTCAATCATCTTTTCCCTGATAGACCAGTGTTGGGTCATCGAACATTGAGACAAATACAGCTCCTTGTCTTTTTTGTTTCTCCAGTTAGCAATTTGCTCATCTATTTTCCTCGCAACACGGTTAAATTCGTACTGCGTTAGGTTAAATTTTGCATGGCCACTGAAATGTTCACTGTAAAGTTGATACCTTTCATGCAAAACCCTTGCCCCAAACTTTGCCTTTCCCTCATTAAAGGCCTTTTTTATAGAACACAGGCTCTTGGTTTCTCGAATGCACACTCTAGCCCAGGCACATTCTACTTTTACAGACATATTGAACTTAAATATTGTTCAAGTGAATTAATTATCCTTGAAGAAAAGTAAATTGCATAAACCATATAGCTTCTAAAGAAGCTGTATGCAAACTAAACTTAGGTCTTCAACTAAATTAATCCCCCTCAAACAAAAATAAGTTTGAAAAGAATTGATATAGCTTCTACGGAAGCTGTTTAAACACAAGTAATTACTTGTAATAAGGGTATGACTTCAACAGACTGTCTCGTAGGAGATCCCTTTGCCTCGACTAAACCGATAGAATTGAAGAGAAATTTGAGGCTCTGTTTGCAAATTGACGCGCGTTGCAAGGTTTTCCCGCCTAAAACTCAAATAAACATGAAGATATTGAAGAATATTTAACATTTTAATAGAGCAGAACTTTTATTTGTTAGTAAACGATCACTCAAACATTGTGGTGTGCATAACCTTTTTCAAATCAAAATTACCTGTCTAAAACTTCCAAAAAGGAATATCTTTGCTCATTTTATAATAGAAGAGGTATCAAATGATTGAACCATGCTCGTAGAATCATCAATATTATCTGTATTTTATGAGCAATTTGAAATCAAACATAGAGGGAATCGAAGGTTTTCGTCCGCCATTTTGAAATTGTGCCATTTTTTCGCTTGGGGAGGTAAGACGAAGATTTTAAAAGCTTCAAAACCAATGGGGTTTTATATCCCCTCTCTCCCCTGGATGGGGAATTTGACTATTTCGGGCCCATTCCCAGCTCGGTATGCAAACCAAAATGGCGGCTCCAAGAAATGGTTAGAAAAAGCAATAGTTTTTCTAAAATGGGGAACATTTAATCATATAAAATCATGTAAATTTATATTTTTCTGAAAAGTAGCATGGTTGTTCTTTATAAAGACGCCTTTCAACTTAGTCCAGAAAGCTTCGTTTCCAAACAGTAAAAGGAAAAGATGCTCAAAATAGTAATTTACTCGTGACTTTGGAATTTTTCTTCATTTATCTACATTGTAGTCAACCTTAAAAAGCGTATTTGAATTATTCAATTACATATGAGTACATAAGGGCCGGATAAGGCAAAGTTAAAAGTCTTTAAATTTTCCCCATTTTACAATTCTTTTCACCGAGTTTTTAATGTAGTATTTTTCAAGAAATTTTACAGACAAGGGTTGCCATAGCAACGAAAATGAAGAAAAAGACTTCATTTTGATATGATTAATAATATATGTCAGTTCGGTGAAGAAAAAATTATTTAGGGGTTAGAAATTTTTTTTTTGATTTTTAGCCTCGTTTCCATGCTAAAGTCAGGACTAGAATTTCAAGATGACAACCATCAATCAAAGATTTAACAGATCAAAAACTGTTTTCCGTGTTTGATACTCTGATCAGAGTATCAAACACAGAAAACTGTTTTTGATTTGTTTTATAAAATAAAAAACGCGCGAAAAGATCGAAAAAAAGCCGTCTTATTCAAACTGACCAATGAGCGCGCGCGATAGATTAAAAATGACGATAGCGTGTTTTGATACTCTCATCAAACATGGTTTTCGACCAATCCTAGCGCGCGTAGTATCCCAATTATTTTATAACTGAACTATAAAATATTTCAGAGATTTTACAAGTTAATTAAGGACGTTCATGGACAAAAGATCCCATCGCCAGATTTTAAAAGGATTTGGACGATGACAGAACATCACACTAGAAATAAAACATGCAAATAAAAAATGGGGGTCCTGACTTCATTTAGCTGTCAGAATATGTGGAAGTTCACCCTTTTTACTTTTAAAACGCTCGAACAACGTAATCATGATGGAAAGCTGTCAAAAATAAGTCCTTTTTTACTGGGAAAAAAATGGTCTACCCCATTTTTCACAGAAGACTAGAAAAAATAAATAAATAAATAAATAAATAAATAGATAGATAGATAGACAGATAGACAGATAGACAGATAGACAGATAGACAGATAGACAGATAGACAGATAGACAGATAGACAGATAGACAGATAGACAGATAGAGAGATAGACAGATAAACAGATAGACAGATAGACAGATAGACAGATAGACAGATAGACAGATAGACAGATAGACAGATAGACAGATAGACAGATAGACAGATAGACAGATAGACAGATAGACAGATAGACAGATAGACAGATAGATAGATAGATAGATAGATAGATAGATAGATAGATAAATGAATAATGAATGAATGAATGAATGAATGGATGAATTGATGAATAAATGAATGAATGAATGAATAAATAAAAGAAATAAAAATTAAAAGATAATATAAAAACCAATGAAATATCAGGTATTCTTCGTTTGCACGTTACGTCATCGCGGCCATGCTGGTACCATTTAACAAAAGGTTTCTTATTAGCATCCATTGTTAACGGTACCACCACAATGGCCGCTACTAAGATCAGTTTGGTTAACCCATAATATTCTGTGAAGCTGTCAATCAGCTGTTATTATTTTCTGTCGTTTCGAATCACATTCGGCTTTCTTATCACGTGGATGACATTAGCCTACGGTACAAGGAGGCGGATCTCTTAGCTTCACTAAAAAATTCTATTACGAGGAGAAAGCCCCGTAGTTTCGGGGAGTGCAGCGAAGCGTAAATATTTGTGGATTTTTCAATTTTTGTTCCTCGAACGAATCTCACAAACAAATGTTGATTGATTTCAGATCATAAATAACGAATGAAGTTATCTTAAGGTAATTTATTCAAGATTTGTTTACAATACTTAACAGTAATCTTTTCACCTTATAGTCATCAACAAGTATTTTTAGGACATCCTGTATACCTTTTGTTTTATTTTATCCGCGATTCGCTAAAGTCATAAGCTCAATAGTACAATTATTGTTTTATTTAAATAACAATCTATTGTTTGACATCCTCGTCGAAGCGTATAGT
The DNA here is from genome assembly GCF_029948245.1 of Actinia tenebrosa. Taxonomy (NCBI): domain Eukaryota; kingdom Metazoa; phylum Cnidaria; class Anthozoa; order Actiniaria; family Actiniidae; genus Actinia; species Actinia tenebrosa. Next base: position 763,668 of record NW_028292570.1, read on the forward strand.
AGCGTGCGTGTTTGCACTCCAACGAACAATGCGAGATAGATATTTCATTTGCGACCAACAATGCAGAGTAAAAGATTTGGACATTTCCTTACTCAAGTACCTGCTATTTCTTCAAGTGAATATAAAAAAATTACAGATGCAGATAAAACTTGTGGTTTCACGAACGAGAGATCCTTCAAACTTCTAAATTACTAGTAAAAACTCAGGAACTCGACCACGTCTCGCTTGAGTGATTGAATGACAAAAAACTTAGTCAACAATTCACTAATAGCGGAGCACCATACTTAAGAAAAAATGGTAAACCATCGAGTTGATTTTCCATGGCTTGGATGACGTCACTTCCATCCGTCCGTCCGTCCGTCCGTGTTCACGACACAGGAATCCCGCTTGATGTCAAAGCAAAACTACTCACAAATGCGGCTCTCAAATGCAGAGAAAAAAAAACGCTTTAGGACAAGTTATAGACCAAAAACAATTTAAAAAACATTTTCATTTAGTTAAAGATGGAACAAGAAATGTTCTTCAAGAATTCAGGTTTGTTGTTTTTTGGCAAACAATCGTATATATTTTGTTTCTGACAAGCATTTTCCTCGACGAATCGACAAATCAAAGACTTTGTCTCAAAACCTTTTATATTTCTATGGATAAGCTTAATTTATTTTAATGCTGGAGGAAATATAACACGGATAGCATATTACGACAACAAATGTTCGTCCATTCAATAATTTTATTTATTATATAATTACCAATGAAATATCTATTTTTCTCTATTTCGAAAAATTGATATCTTCACACGTGAAAATAACATGTTATTTTCACGTGTGAAAATAATACCATTGCGATGGCTATTCAAAAATACACGGGAAGAATTGCCTGAAAAAGCCAAAACATACTTTCATTGATAATTATATAATAAACAGAATATTACATGGGCGCTTGGAGATACGAAATTTATCTTCGAGTGTTGAAAATCTCTCACTCGTTCGCTGCGCTCACTTGTGAGAGATCTTTTCAACACTCGAAGATAAATTTCGTATCTGTCTGTCTTTCGACTGACTGTCGTGATTGGATTGCGCTCGGAACTGTTAAAAATGTTGGCTTCTTTCGTTCAAAGTAAGGTCTCCCATTGGCATTAATTTGTGTAACGTGATCTAATTTTCAAATCTAAACTTTTTTTCTATACATCACATCAAATTGTGTACACCTGTAAAGTTGAAATTAAGTAACCTCAAACTCTTAAAGATACGTAAAACATTATCTATGATGTGTGCTTTCGTATGTGAATATTCACCGTTGTTAAAAAATCTTAAGGAAACACAGCTGTCTTTGACCTTTTTCTGTATTTATTTACTTTAGCCTTCTCAGGAACAAGACTTACAAATACTCTCTTCTGGTGATGAGGAAGAAGATATGTCACAAACAGCATCTCTAGTAGCAGTACAGCATATCAAGAAATACCCTGCATGTAGAGATAAAACATGTAAACTTATATGCAGAAGATCATTGTTGTTACTATAGTTTTAATGAAAGTTATAAAATAGCTGTTATGAATGTCGCGTTCTGATTGGTTTGGAGCGCGTGCTTTATGAGAGCACATTGCACGCGCGCGCACTTTCCGTTGCGTCATTCCTATCTATTATTGTAATTTGTATTTTATAAAAGAAATAAAAAACTTGCTTGCTGTTCTGTGTGCAGTCATAAAGCACTTGGGGATTGGCAGAACACTCGAGAAGTGTCCAGAAGCACTCCGCTACGCTTCGTGCTTCTCCTAACACTTCTCTTGTGTTCTGCCAACCCCCGCGTGCTTTATGACAGCACACAGCACGCGCGCGCGTTTTCTATTTCTTCAACAACACTTTTTTAGTCTATACATTGTTTACTGATACTTTTCAACAGCTTTTTCCAGAAATAGACTTCACAAAGCTAGAAAAAGATCAAATAACAACACTATTCCTAAAACGGTTGCCATGGGAGATCAGGTATAAGAAAAACCAAGATGTGATTACTAAAGCCAAGACACTTTAAACACAAAATATTTCTCTCCAAATCTGTTTATTGTTCATTACATAAGCAACTTTTTCAAAAGTTGTGTCGTTTGAAGAATATACATAATACTAGACTCAAAACTTCACATTTTCAAAACAGGCCTCAAACTTTAAAAAAAAACTGTGCTTAGGAAGCACAATACAGTTGTTGCAGTTTAGCTTGACAATCAACATTCCTTGTCGCCACATAGTTTATTATTGATATGCACTGATCAACTGTTTCCAGCTGTGACTGCAATATAACACAATCAGCGGATTAATCATGAATGGTAAATCTGGCTGCTAGCAATGTTGACTGCCTCTTTCAGGTTTCCTCGTTTTCTACATAAGACCCACTCTGGCTCAGAGTTTACTTAGGACAATATGAACATACACCAATGTTAAATAACATTTCCTTGTAAGTAGTTAAATATGTTTCACTTTGAGTTAAAAGATTCTATACAAAATAAAGTACGTTTCAACTGCAAAAAATGTGTCAATTACATATACTGTATCATAATGGATATTCAAAAACACCAAATCTATTTTGTCACATTTATTGTCCATTCTACTGGGAAAAATTTTTAAACAATAATTTTAAGTCTTTAAGCAAAATTAAACAAAGCCACTTGACACAAAAAATGAAAACCGCAAACCCCTGAAACTAGGCTTTGCGGGCCGAAACATCATTGCTCTAAGAGCAATATAGCCTTGTTGTCTTTTAACTCTCTTGGGAATGCTAGCAACCCATCAATATATTGGTAACAGCTGTTAGACTATGTGGGAAATTTGTTATAGCGGAGCACCATACTAAGAAAAAATGGTAAACCATCGAGTTGATTTTTCATCGAGTTGGCTTGACTTACGTCACTTCCGTCCGTCCGTCCGTCCGTCCGTCCGTCCGTCCGTCCGTCCGTCCGTCCATCCGTGTACACAACACATGAATCCCGCTTGATGTCAAAGCAAAACTACTCACAAATGCGGCTCTCAAATGCACAGAAAAAAAAATCGCTTTAGGACAAGATAGACCAAAAACAATTTAAAAAATACTTTTATGTAGTCAAAGGTGGATCCAGAAGTGTTCTTCAAGAATTCAGGTGTGTGTTTTTTAGCAAACAACTGATATATATATATTTTTTTGACAAGCATTTTTCTCGACGAATGGACAAATCAAAACCTTTCTCTCAAAACCTTTTACATTTCTATAGATGAGCTTAATTAATTTTAATGCTGGAGGAAATATAACACGGAGAGCATATTACGACAACAAATATTCGTTCTTTATTTAGCTTTGTAAATCTTTAGCAATTCGGTTGTTTTTAACCAACTAACGTATGTTTTTCGTTCATTAAAAAAAAATTTAAAAAAAAGTATGCAGCTTTGTTCGCCTCCTATCGCGGGGTCCCATCGGCAAAACAATGCAGACTTTCATTCAAGAATTTTACATCTTTCTATAGATAATTTATTTAAGTATTGAATGAAATATAAATTTTTACCAAATATTCAACTGTTTATTAAGCTGTTCGATCAAGTATGGTTATAAAAATGAGCTTAAATTTGTTTTGGTTTGAGATGTTATTGTATAAAGACCTAGACTTTCACTTTCAAAAGCAAGAAAATATTCAAAAACATTTACAAACGCCAATTTACTGACAAAGAAATTAGTCATTTTATATTTTGCATTGCCTTTTGCATCATTTTCTATTTTGTCTCAGTTGTTCTTGTCAAGTTTAAATGAATGTAAGCTTTGTTTTTAAGTAAACCTTATTTTTTTGCTCACCTTAACCAGTTTTCAAGTCTGTTTTTTTGCCTTGATTTGTCCTAAATCTCAAGATTTTCGATTTCAATGAAAGACATCCGAGGTCATTTTCAAAACTTGATATTGTTATGTACGGCCCGACCTAACTCAGTCAATAAGCATTTTATCATTTGACTCTCACGAAAATAAAAATAATTAAGAAAAAGAAAGCGCGCGGATTCGAGCAGGGCCGGACGGGTTTTTCCGGCCCGCTTACGTCAACCCGTCCGGCCCCCATCACGTGACTTTTTCCAATGGTTTTATTAGAGCGCGCGAGCAGGGCCGTACGGGTCATATGATAAATTGGATTATCTGTAGTTATCTTTCGTCTTTTTTTAAGTAAAAGAGATTCAAAGCCCGAAAACTGTCGGCCTTGGAAAACTTTGTCGAACAATCTTCAAAGAACAAAACTAGCCCCTGGGGGTGGTGCTGTGTTGTGTACGAAATCCCCCCTCCTCCCCCCCCCCCCCAAAACAAAAAGCAAGAAACAGTGTAGTGCATTTTGATTCGATTTCACTGCATGGTTTTTATCATGGGAGAAATTATCTTCATTTCGACTAAAACATAATTGAAGATTTTTTCCCCTATCTTATTTTTACCTTTTAGTTTCATTCAAATTGTTCTCCCTGTGACTTCCGTATCGGGAGCTCCGCTTTTAGGCAGTGCCTAAATATATATATTAGTAAGGTTTTTGATTACAGTAGAAAGCGTTTGATCAACTTTTGTCATTTGTTTGTATGTAACATTGCTGAAACAATATTAAGTCACGTTCTTTTTTGTTTAGACTTAGATAGTAATACTCTGATCAAAACACGCGGGATGTTGAGAGAACACGAGAGGAGCGTAGGAAACCACGACACGTAGCGGAGTGGTTTCCAGCTTCTGGAGTGTTCTCCCAACATCCCAAGTGTTTTGATCGGAGTATCAAACACAGAAAACTGTTTTTGATTTGTTTTATAAAATAACAAACGCGCGAAAAGATCGAAAAAAAGCAAAGTCTAAGTAAATTCTCCCTACGTGCAGATTAATGAGTAATAACACGTCCAAACCATTTTTTCTTCGTATGTATGTTTTGTTCTACACACTATAAACTCGCAAAAATGTAAAAATATCTATGATTGAGCTGCGATTGTTGTACTTTCATTGCTTCTACCATTATCAACATCAACACTATCATGACCATCTATTAAAATGAACATCTAAATCCACATTCTTCGCCTTGATTACCAGGATTATTGTAATCAACATCATCATCATTACGTACAACATTATCATAATTACCATAACCTAAATCATAACTATTTTTATAAATCGGTATAAATATTGACACGTAAATTGTCTTTATTATATGATTAACTATGAAATATCTATTTTTCTCTATTTCGAAAAATTGATATCTTCACACGTGAAAATAACACCATTGCGATGGCTATTCAAAAATACACGAAAAGAATTGCCTGAAAAGGCCAAAACATACTTCATTGATAATTATATAATAAACAGAATATTACATGGGTGCTTGGAGATACGCAATTTATCTTCTCGTGTTGAAAATCTCTCACTCGTTCGCTGAGCTCACTTGTGAGAGATCTTTTCAACACTTGAAGATAAATTGCGTATCTCCGCGCGCCCATGTAATATCCTCTATTTATTATTATTATCATTATAAATTGCTCTCATCATCAATGCTGACATCATCACCATCATCGTCGTCGTCGTCATCAACATCATCATCATCGTCATCACTATCATCATTATTATCATCATAATTATTATAATCTAACCCTTGCTCTTCATCATCATTATCTACATAGTTTTTTCAACATTTATATCTTGATTCAACAGCATGCGTAAATGTTGTTTTGCTCTTTCATCCAGGTGAGGTGATGATTTAGATATAAGGGCTACTGCCCATTTTCTCTCTCTTTTACCAAGTTTCATGATAATTGGATCCTTTTTTTTTTGTTTTTCGATTGTTCTGTTTTTGTGCTCGCGATTTTCTCTTTATTGCGAAGAAGTTGAAACGAAATGCCGATGTGCAATCATCCAAAAGCTTGATAAGTCGGTTTTGTAACAAACTCATTTCTTCTTGCAAAGTTTTTGAGGATGTAATGATCCGTTCATCAAAGCCGTGTGCAGTTTTTTGTCCTGTCAGAATTCTACCCGACGAGTGAATGGTACTTCATAAATGTTCTTTGAGGGCGTTCTCAAGGGTAGTTAGTGACTCTTTGATACTTTTTATATGTTCTAAGTTCTGTTTGATAGAGTGTGAGTCATGTGGTTTGAGAAGTACGTGGTTGAAAAACGGCTAGTAGCACAATACTTAGAACATCTTCATCATCTGGAGCAAAGGGGAAAAAAAGAGGGCAGAGACCAGAGAACTTACAAGGAAGGAAGAAAAGAAGAAATGCTTCAACGACTTTAATTGGAAGGTTTATACAGGGATGGAGGTCTGAAAAAATTAAAGGTGTCAGTACTAGACGTGTATATAGAAAACAAGCGATTAAAATCTCCAGGGGAGCAAAAAAAAAAAACACGAAAAAGTGGATGCTGTGACAATGGATATTGCTTGGTCACTTTTGCCAACTCAACAGCCTACTAAACAATAGATTTTACGAGACTGACGACAGTGATGATGATGACCAAGATGAGGATGATGATATAGTGGTTGAAGAGATTGGAAGCGATGACGATGATCTTTCATCATTATCCTCTTCAGACACTGAAGATGAATTGCATCAAGAAGAAGAACAAATTGCTAGTCTGTTGAACACCACAAGATCAGAAAGAGTTTGCAGAACTTGGAGGGAGAGACCAAGTGCTGCTGACTAAAATTTTTTTGGCATAAGAACTAACTAAAACTATTAATTATTTTTACTATACTTTTCCATAATAACATTTTCAAACCGATGTATTTTATAAAGAATAAGTGCCTCGCAAGCAACACCACATATCAATCTAACTGCTATGTATGCTTATAGTTTGCAACATTCCAGATTTATATACAAAAATTAAAGCTATTTACAGGAGGGGGAGGTCTGTAATTTTTTGGGCTGTCTTGTCAGAGGGGGCCAAACGTTTTAGGCTCAAATTCTATGTGGAGCCAAAATTTTTGATCCCTAGTTTCAAATAATTTACCGGCCCTCCCCCCCCCCCCCCCCCCCCCCCCCCCCCCCCCAATAATTAATGACCGCTCCCTAATCTAGACGTTTTCATTCCAAAGGTCAAACGGTTTGAATGGCCTATGAGCGTTACTTCTTTAACGGTCGTTCCGTACTTGACTCTGTTTGTACTATTACCAACAACAACGCGACCGCGCGATGCTCCATATTGGAACTTAAGGTGAATTTGATTAACCATATTAACTCTGGACGGTTCAATATTACTGACGTAAGGAGCATCGCGCGGTCGCGTTGTCCTCTGTCAGTTTTCAATAAACCTACGACTAAGTTTCACAGAAAAATTCCTTGAAGGTACCGGTTTTCCCATATTTTTCAAGTTTTCTGAAATCAGGCAAGCAGGCATCGTGGCCCTCTTTCTTGCAGTACATTAGTTCGCCAGAAAGTCCTTTATTCTGTAGATAGCTGACACTGTAATACTGTCTGAGATAACGAAATACTTGCATGTACGGGATCCATCTGCCATTAGTTTTGATCTTCATAACACTCCCCATCTTCTCACTGTGAACATAAATAGTCACGATACCACCAACTTTCCATGCAATATTTGGAGGATAACAAAAAAATTCAATGGCTTCCTTGTGAGTATTAAAAGAAGTGAAGTTTTTCTTCTTAGCAAATTTGGCAAGTACTTCGTAAAAGGCATTTCTGTTTTTATAAAGCACAAACATATCGATGTCTCCTGAATCCCAGGGCAGTACACCTCGCATTTTGACTGCACCAACAGCAACCCCACCATCAATGCTGTACGGGATTCCTTCGGACTCTAAAAAGTCCGCTACTATAAATAAACAAGACTGTAAATTATTTACCATGAAGGGGTAAGCAAATGTTCCTTGATGTGCCCAATGTCCGCCGTCCAGCATCACTTTGTGGGCTGTGGGCTCATCACAAATGTCTTCACCAAGAATCGGAATTTTTAAAACGAAACACTTTATGTTTATGGGCAAAAGGAAGGTGTTTTAGGAAATAGTCACGCGCGTTGATAGTCATATTAGAGTTACACTTGCTGTCTTGGCAGACTTTGTGGATTGCCTCTGGACGTACACCACTCAGCGCACCTCCTTTCTTAACTTGAATGAAGAAATCGGTAGTTGCTAACGCTGTCATCTTGTCATCAAAAGCATGTGCTTTATCAACGAATAAACGCTTAATACTAGCCGTTCTTCCCATAAATGAAGCACCGATGTTCTCACAGATCATAAGTTCACCGATGGACCGTTGATATTCATATCTCTGAGATAAGGTCCAGTTACACAATATCAAACGGTAACATGGGAATTTCAAGATGGTCACCAGTCAAAATAGACCCACTCACAAAGTCTAGCTCGGGAATGCTTTCCAGTGCACGTAACAACCAACCAGAGCTGTGGTCGGATGTATGAGGAAACAATCCATGCTGGCAATCTAAAAACAAGAAATACTTCGTACGAACCTTTTGAATGAGCGAATTGAATGTCGATCCAACAGTAGAACTATTGAGTGAGAATAGTATTTCAATACTTGGAAACGAACGAAGAAGAGCTTGCTGCCTGACTTCAACGCATGAAGAGGGTACGTTGTTGTTTCCTTTGTATAGTATGATAGTCACAAATCTAGCAAACAGCTCGATGTTATTGGCCAAGTCGTGTTTCTCAGGTCGTGGAAGGGACACTGTTCCTCGTTTGGCATACTTTTCGTTTGTGGTTTCAATGTCTTTGTTTGTCGTGTTTATCGATTCTTTACTTAATATTTCCATATCCAGTCGTTCTTGAAGACGCTTCAGCTTCTGTTGTAAGCCCTGAATCACATGAATTTTGTCATTGCAATTACACTGAGATACAGGTATCAAGGAAGAACTTTTCTTGACACTAATACTCCTGAAATTCGCTATATTCAAGAGAATATACACGATACACAGCTGAGAAAGAAGAATGAATGCTAGCGCTATGATCACTAGTCTAGAACACTGGAGTGCCATCTTTCTTTCTTTTCCAGTTAAAGTGCCACCATAGATTCCGTATATTACTGAATTTATGCCCTTTTAACTTTTCACTAGATGTTTTATCACCTCACCTATGGCTAGCCTCCTCAGCAACCGTTCGTCAAATCGGTCCGAAAGCGAATCAAACTACCTTTGTGCCCTTTTTGTCGCATTTTGTTGACATACATAATTTAACAGATGTCAAAGTAACACGCATGGGTTGGTAGCAAAGTAGCCTCACCTAGTTTCGAATCTAGCCATTAGCCTAAAAGAAAATACGGCTGTCAGTCTCTTTAGTTAATGAAATTGAAATATACATGAATTTGTCGTTAAATACTACGCGGTAATGAAGCTGAATCCCCCCCGGGGATTTGGTAGAATTCATGTGTTTACTGGAGTGCCATTGACAGCTTGCTAGGACGTTAAATGTTTACATGCATGTCTCAAGACAGTCATGGTAATAATTCATCAAAAACCGGTTCAATAGTTTAAAAACCGGCTAAAAAATTCATAGAGCATTTGGTATCTCAGAGTAGGAGATAAATCTTTTGCATTGGAGAAGAAATCTAGCTAAAGCCACCGACGACGGGGTGCATTTGTCCTGACCCCAGATTGTGTGACATGGTTTTAAGCTCAAGCTGCGCTCGATTATCGTGGAATTAACACAGAGGACCACTTGATTGAAGAGTATTTACTCTCTAGTTATGCTATTTATACTCTTGGCAAACCATCTTAATACAAAAATTTAAAAAAAGAGAAATATTGAGTCGATTTAGTGTTATATTGATAAACAACCCGTGTAATTGATTAGCCGTATAGCGTGTTTGAACGCTACAAGTTGAAATTCCTTCACGCGGTGGCATTTTAATAGTCGGAGCTAAAACTTGGCACAAATAAACTAGAATATGTGTACTTTCGTGCTGTGCAAGTGTTCTTTCGATTCATTAGGTACCAGCAGCGATATTGGAGGCTGAATTTCACCTATAATTTGACTGCCGCTCGATCATAAAAACACAACATGTTTTAGAAGGCCGATTTCTCGTATTTAAAAAGCAATTTATTACAAATTCTTGAACCATTCTTAAAGATATAGAGTTGATTTAACTACCTGGGAAATATGAATTCATTTGGATTCTTTTTGATCTATTGAGAGCTCTTTAAAGATGGCCATCGATTTTTGCATATTAATTAGGAAAATTACCCATTTTAATCGATTTTTCAAACTTTTGCAATTTTCTCAAAAATAAAAGCGCGCTGGGACATTTTGATATTATTTCCTAAAACAACTTACCCAAAGTGTTGTTTTGGTACAATAAAAAGAAATTCGATTTTTTGAAACTGATTTAAGATTCTCGACGCTTACAGACATACGCTCTTAAGTAAATACCTTAGTGACGTCAGCAACGCAACGCTATTTTCTCCGGTTACCAAGGGCGCTTGGGGAAATATTGGTGTTTTTTAACCGTTAGAAACTGTTGAACTGTTACTTATCTGTTCTGTTATGTGCTGGCTTGATTTGTTCAGTCTTCCCGTCTATATACGCCAAAAATACTGCCGTGACCAACGGTTGAACCGTTGGTCAGAGCAGTATTTTTGGCGTATATAGAAGGGGAAAACTGAACAAATCAAGCCAGGACATAACAGAACGGATAAGTAACAGTTCAAACAGTTTCTAACGGCTAAAAAAAACACCAATATTTGCCCAGGCGCCCTTGGTATTACTAATCGAGTGTCATTCCACTCCACTGGTTAAAAGATATACAAAAGCGGTACATTTTTATTTTAACAAGATGCCTTATAGGCATGCACTGGGTTGCCTGTATAATATGCAAAGGAAAAGCAGTATATAACCTCTAAATGCTAGTGAAATACGCATTAGAAAAGAATGACTTTATTGAACTAGCTTATATAATGGACGGGTTACAGTAGGCCCTGACTCTTGTCGACCTTCTTCAATTCCCCCTTTGTCCCCCACCTGCATCCCGGGATATGTGTGGAAATTTAGTAATGCAACAACAACAGTAGAGTGCAAACAATTAATCCGTGAAACACTAATTACTAAATAGTACAAAATAGTGCTAGTTAAACAATAGAAAACAATGGAATTTACATGAAACTGCGCTATTTAGTGTTACGAAAGTTTCACAGTTATATTGTTTGCACTCTACTTCTACAGCGAACTAAAACTGACAAATGCCACAGTATATGAGGAAGAAATTTGCAATAAATGGCAAATAATAAAGATCCACCCACTGGAACAACTAAATTTGGCTTGGCAAAATAATTTTCTTAAGCCAGGATGTAATTTAGGGAAAGTTAAAACGTAGTCCAAGGGGGAGGGGGGAGCAGAGTGGTTCAGTGGTATTTAGAGAGTTTTAGATTGACTTTTTTTCTCCCTGCAAACGGCAAACGTGACCACGTTTTCATCGTTTTCCTGTATTTAAGTTAACCTCTTGCAAACTTTCTTACCAAAGACAAATATTCTTTTGTTTTTCTACTACTTGGACTTTTTTGCGATTCTTTCTCAGCTATTTGAAACTGATTTTTCACTGGTCAACTGACGTTTCAAGTTTGCTGTAAACGTAAATTTAAAATTCTCTCTTGGCAGGGTTTACAGTGTGGCAGCCCTGTCGTGTTGTTTGGCCAAGTGCTTGTAGAGCTTTCGCCTCGCCAATCACCTATAAGTTCAGAGGATGAAGTGTAGAACATGGGACATCTACCTCTTTTAGGTGTCATGGGTGCTAGGGGTGCAGGAGCCTGGTTGTCATGGTAACCTCTTCAAACGTTACGGTTAGGGGCTACCATGTCTTTCACTCATGCCAAAATTACCACTACCATGAGCTTTAATATGTAGTTACTTTTAAAAATTGTAAAATGCTGCAATCTTTGGTTAAAAATGGCCTCCATATTTGAATTTACGAAACGAATCCTGATGTAGTGCTAGACATTGCTTGAGCAGGGATGACAGGATATGTGAATTCCATTAATACGCAGGACGCAAAGAATTGTTAAAAAGGTAGTATTAATCCCCACGAAAGCCTCACATATCCTGAGATTGCGGAGTGGGGGATTAGCTTTGACTGGTAGTAAATAGACCTCGTTTTGAGTAGATAGAACAGACGATGTCAGTACAGGTCACAAGTCAATCTGGGAAATAAAGTAGTATAAAATGAAACAGTTCTTGTGGTATCCCAATGTCTTATACGTTTAGAAATTCCAGTACTTAGTACAAAAATGGGAAATGGAATGATTTTTTATGCTTCACAAACTTAGACTACAAAAACTCAAATAAGGGTAATGTTGGTAATTGGAATACAATAAATGTGATGTAATACCCAGTTTGTTTGAACTACTCTGTTAAATAGGAAATTGTTTACCAGTATTACAATAAAAATGAATAAAGTCTTGATCATCTGATCAATAACAGGGCTAGAATGATAGATGCTTGTTATATTGTCTAATATTGTCTATAAAGTATGTGTTGTATTGAAATACAAGAAAAATACTAACATTTCAATGTCGAGATTTATAAACCTCTTTACTGAATCAGAATTTGCAGTATGCTGCAGTCATTTGATATAAAGTTAAGATATAATAATCATATACTAAGTATCAGTGATACATCATACTGTGTACATCATGCTGTGATTGAGTAAAGGAAGTGTTTATAAATCTGGACACAAACACAAATTCTAATTCACGATAACTCCTGCTTTTTCTTAAAGCACGTGCTAGATGTTTATTTATTCAGTCAGTCAGTCAGTCAGTCAGTCAGTCAATCAGTCAGTCAGTTATTTATTCATTTATAATAACTTTATTTGCAAACAAATAATGATGGAAAAAAGTTGCAAAAAAGGTGCTGCCAGGGAAGAACTGAATCCTCATATACGGCAGCCCCCACTAACTAATGAGGAATCCTAGGGATCCTAGGGATCCTGCTTGGTTCACGATCGCGTGTAGCAGCATTGCATCTTTGTCGTAAACAATTATTGGTAATCATAACACGTAAACGAGGTCAGGCTATCCAGTTTATTTGGCTACACAACTTTTATTTTTACTGACAACATTTTTTTTGGCCGTATAATAGTTACTCAAAGCGTTTATATAATGATATTTATTATATACTTAGGATAGTACGCTGGCACTGATTGGTCGCAAACTGTGCTTTATTAGTGAACGGAGCACATTGCTTACGCTATCCGCGCGCGCAAAGTAAATAAATAAATTCAATACCAAAATAAGATTAGTAACTGTATAATAAAACGAATAAAACAGCTTCTTCCGTGCTCCGTTCAGTGATAAAGCATCTAAGAAACGCCGTAAGCACTCAAGAAGTGTGAGAAGCACTCACCTACACCTGGTGTTTCCCCTTACATTTTTTTCGTGCTTACGCCACTTCCTGCGTGCTTTATTACTGAACGGAGCACAGAAAAGGCTGTTTTATTTGTTAATAGACCTCTTCGGCTCTGACGTAATGTTTTCCCATTTCAGACCACATGTCATTCCCTAGAGTATCATTTCTTTGTTTAAGGTTTGCGTTAGGTTGCACATGAGAAGACACATGAATATGGATACAGCTCAAACAAAGAATCTTATTCTCATGGTCTGGAATGGGACAACATTACCCCAAGCCGAAGAGGTCTATTATACATTGATCGTTTACATTACTGTTTCGTTTCTATATATTTGATATAATGATATACACTAGTATACACTAGTCACGCTATGCACAATGGTTTACACCTTGAATGGATACCATAGAATATCCAATAACGCACTCGCATTTTCTAGTATACACTATATAACTATATGATTATACGATATGTTAGGTAAAGTACGTTTTCTTATTGAGGGAGGACTGGGCAGAGGGGGGATCATCAGTAATAATTTAAACTGTTCAGGATGGTCAAGCCATGTTTTGGCAAAGACTGTCTCCTTCTTGACCTAATAGGAGGACATGAATTTCCTATTGAAAGGGGGAGGACTACGACGTTTTTAAAAAGTTTACCCGGCGAATCCCCCCAGGCCCTCCATCCCCCCCCCCCCCCCCCCCCCCCCCCCCCCCCCCGCCCTCCATCCCCCCACCAACTCCTTCCGATAAAAAAGTACCTTCCCTTATGCTAAATGGGTTTATTGAATTTGTAGGTAGCCTAATTTATTCAGATTTACATTGAACTTCATTTTCTCTTTCACTTTATCAGCAGTTATATATCAAACACTTTTAAATTATTACCTGTAATATACTTGTATTATAATGAAAAAGATCGAAATTCATTAATATACACATATCATTTGCTTGGTGTCAATGAAATCACCTTAATGAATCTTAAGAACTTTAGCACTTGCCTACAATGACAGGCAAACACTGCCCGTCATGTGCATTATATTTTTTGGTATCAATCAACTCAGAATAGGGCTACAATAACAATAAAACACTGCCCGTCATGTGGTATCAACCAGAGAGCATTCTATTGTTTGGTATCAATCAGCTCAGAATGAGGCTACAATTACAATAAAACACTGTTGTCATGTGGTATCAACCAGAGAATACTGCATGTCCTTAAAATAGCTGTACTCGGTGGCTTCCTCTGTCCGCCACAGCAATGTTTCCATTCTCTGATATCGCTATGCCAGTTGGTTTGCAAAAGAAACTGTTGTCCTTAGACGAATCAGGATCCTTTCCAATCTTCTTGACGAACTCTCCATCAGAGTTAAAAATTTGGACGTTCAGGTTCTTTAAATCTGCTACAGCAACATGGCCTTCAGAATCCGTGGAGATACCAGCAGGGCAGCTGAACTGACCATCATTGGTGCCTTTTTCTCCAAACTTGTATAGAAAATTACCTTGGCTATCAAAGACCTGAATACGGAAATTACCAGCGTCGGAGACAAGAATCTCCCCTTTTGGAGTAACCGAGATGTGCCGAGGGCAGTTGAACTTTCCGTCGGCATCTCCGTAACTGCCGAAGCGGAAAATCGGATTTCCATCGACGTCAAAGACGTTTATTCGGTGGTTGTCGCGATCTGCGACAATGACGCGGTCATTGGAATCCACCGCGACCCCACATGGACCTTTGAGTTGACCAGAACCTGTTCCTTTGCTGCCAAACTTACGAATGAATTCTCCTTCTTGTGTAAATACCTGGGGGGAAAAAAATTGTAAAAAAGGTAAAAGTAAAGCCCTTATTTCTTACTGCGCATGCTCAACGAAACAATTATTTCTTTGAGCATGCGCAGTAAGAAATAAGGGCTCTGGGTACGAGATTGTACTACATGCAAGTCTGTCGAGCATGCGCAGTGAACTTTTCTTGTGAAAAACGATCCATAGCGGAAAGAGAACATGAATTTGCTGCCTCTGGAGTATTGAATTCGATTCCTGGGCTCGGTAAGACACAGGTGAGTAGAGTTAGGGTTCCCTCTTGATTCGAGGGTTTTCTTCTGTTTTTTTTCTTCTACAAGCTTAATTCCAATTTAAACTGTGAGTTTGACTTTGATCAACCAAGAGGTTAATTGTTTGCTAGGGTTCGATCTGTGAGTTTAGCAAAGCCCTGACTTAGATCAGCCCAGAGGTCGTTTCAGGGTTCGATCTGTGAACTAGATGTGCCCTGACTGGGTATCGATGCAATTTGAAGTTAATATACAATAAATACTCATAGTGTTCATTACTAACCTGTATCCTGTTGTTACCATGATCTGATACAAAGATGTTGCCTCCTTTGTCAACCGCCACTCCCGCTGGGTACCAGACCTCCCCGTCTCCCTTACCGCGGATGCCAAACTTAAACACCATTTGGCCATTAGCATCATAAATCTAAACACATCAAAATTGACTTAGTATCCTTTAGCAAAAGCCCCTTTTACCCTGGGCGTAATGTTTTTTTCCATTTCAGACCACATGTCATTCCCTAGAGTATGACTTTCTTGTGTAATGGTTGCCAATAGGATCAATACTGAGAACATTTGAACATATTATCATTTCAACCGTGATCATGAGGTTCTGTTAATTTCTTACACTTATTATCGTGTTATTTGAACATTAAAATATACAACATGGCTGACGAAGTGAAGGAATATCTATTTGAACCACAGGGATCCCACGTTATGGATTTCATACCTGAATGGAGTGGTTATGATGATCTGTCACAACCAGCTGACCCTTTGGATTGATTGCGACGCCCCATGGCTCATGGGTTTCATCAGATGAATTGGAATCCTCTCCAGCTGGAGTCAGGGTTAGGACTGGTGAAGAGATCTTCTCACAGTCGATTCCAGCAGTCACCTGATAAAGATATGTACAGTTTGACGCATGCGCAAAGAGGGTGCATTTATCTATTTCCCCGTCTTTGTTTTAAAGGAAACAGGCAATGCAGCTTTTAAAGCTGTTGCACGGGTGGCGTAGCACTAGGCAAACCAGGTTCGATACCCGGACTCGGTGCCGGGTGAGTAGAGTAGATGTGAGTAGATTTAAATGCTTGTACGTTGGTTCTCTTTTGTGCTTTGAAGGCATTTCTCCTGTTTTCCTATCTCAACAAAATTTAGGTTCTAAAATCCATTTGGAAGAAGAGCCACTCCGTCGAACCACTGTTCTACGATAACTTACAAATTTCTCGCGTGCTGAATGGTTATTTTTTTATCACCACTAATATTTGTCTATTAATTGCCATTTATTTTATTTCTTTCTCTCATACGAATCTGCGCTTTTAAGTATGTCTTGCTTACCTGCAGATCAAAGGGGCTTCCCTGGATGTGTTTGCCTCTGAGTGTAACGTTAACTTCGTGGTCTCCCTTCATACATGGAGTAAAAGAGACAGTATAGGTGCCGTCCTCATTATCCACAACATCCGCAATCAAGGGGGAGCCAGATGGACAACGTATTTTAACCGATATTGGATCGTTACCTTAAAGCAAATAAGAAATTATATGAGTTATTATTGATTATTTCCCGATTTCTGTGTGCAATTTTCTTTTGCTTCATTGTTCTGTGATATTTGAAAGGTCATGACACTGATATCCTAGGAGAGTTTTAAGTTCTTAGACTTGGTAAACAAGCCAACAAATCATGATAGGATGTTAAGTAATTTCAGACGAATCGACATTCCCTAGAGTATCATAATTATAAGGGATCAAGAGACCATGAATTTAACAAGGCACCGATATTTTGTGTCCTTCCGCATGTACCGCAAACCTATTGTATTCGTTGTCAGCTTCGTTCTATTGTATAACATGGAGTCTTTTGTTGTTTTAATTGAATTAAGTAAACTGTGTCGAGCACAAGGAGCCGATATTGTTTTAACTATACCTGATGTACAGGCCTCTCCACTTCGATCCTTGGCCAAAACAGTGAACTTAGCAACATATCCAACCTTGGCGCGAACCAGCCCTGGGCCTTCTGCGCATGTCAGTAGAGGGAATGCTGAGCTTGTCGTTACTTTACCGAGCCTTAAAATGACCTTGGAAAGAGCTGCGTCATTTGATGTGAAGTAAACTATATCGTTATCTTCAGGTTCGGTTTGTGATTCGTGGTCGTTGAGTTGAGTGAGTCTGCTGACAATCTGCGGCTTCACAAGCATGACTTCAGCCTCGTTTCCATACCTGAAAAATATACATAGTATTTTAATACAATGCTATTAGAAATGAGAAATGAGCTGTTTGAATAGCTGCCGCTGCAGATGGAAATACCTGAGAACATTTTCTGTAAAGTCACTGCTGCTGAGAAGGTTAGAAAGATCAAGTTCGAGAATTTCTTGTTGATTTGTCAAAACCTGAAAGAACAAAATGGAAATCTATTAATACAATTGGTCTAGGATGGATGGATGGATGGATGGATGGATGGATGGATGGATGGAAGGATGGATGGATGGATGGATGTTTGGATGGATGGATGGATGGATGGGATGGATGGATGGATGGGTGGGTGGGTGGGTGGGTGGGTGGGTGGGTGGGTGGGTGGATGGATGGATGGATGGATGAATAAATGGACGAATACCTTTTCCTTTCTTTGGTAGATCTTCTCCAGCGTGTTAATCAAATCCGCTTCTTGTTCTTCCAGTGCTTTGATATGTCCTTGTATTGTTTCATGGATGCTTCTCTTGACTGTTTCCACCCGCTCGTTTAGATTCTGTCGCACCTCCTTCACCTCATCAACTGCAATCCTATAATACATCATAAAACAAATGTTATAAACGTCGCTTTCGGATTTGCTGGAGGCAAATGCTTTATGCATGCACATAGCACGATCACGTTTCAGTTTTTTTCGTCATTGGCATGTATCTTGTAAAAGAATAGCTGTGTACAATTACAACAGCACTTGGGGATTGCTTTTACACTAAAGAACCGACACTTCTTTGGTGTTCTGGCAATTTTCGCGTACATTTTTACAACAGCATCACGCGCGCATTTTTCATTTTTTATGATCAAATATAACGCGCGTACTAATTGGCTGGCTACCATTTATATAGTCAGAAGACAAAGACACACTCGCGCAAAAACATTCAAAAATATTTATTAAAGTACTATAAAACGACTGCTTATGCCTCTGTACTGTGATATAAACACTTTGGAAGCTGTAGAGCACTCGAAAAGCAGAAGAAACACTCAGCCACGTCGCCTCGTATTCACTTTTAATAAAACATCGTTAGATAGTACGCGCGATCTGATTGTTCGAGAACTGTGCTTTATCGAAATTCATCACGGTTAATTTCTGGATTCCACAGGAAGCCCGCACCTGCGAGATACTTTTCGGTATCACAAATAATATTTTTACCTAACAACGGGTATTTTCCTCTTGCTGTTGTCCAACATGTTGGTGATAGTGGATCTGTAGCGTTTGACAGCTTCTTTCAAGTCAACATAGATGTGATCTCTGTGTTCGTAGATCGCGCAGTCACGACAGATTGCCTCGTCACATGTCTCACAGAAGTACTTCAGTACCTTGAATTATTATTATATATAGAATATATATTATAGTTAATACGTCGGAGTTAGGTATAGAGTATGTGTATGTTACGTTATAACCATCATCTTGGTTGACGATAACAAAGCATTCCTCATTACCTTACTTCTCATTGATCAAATTTCAATGTTATTTATATCTCAAGGGATTTTGAATCACATGTTTGAACACACTGTATACGACCGGCTGTATAACTATAAATATAAAGGAGTACCTTGTCCCCAATGGGTCATTTTAACTTTCCTAGAGAAAAGTCATATTGACCACTATTGGATTCTATTTCTTCCCAGGAGTTATGTGTGAAAACAAAATCTCCTGAGTGGTAGATCCAGGCAAAGGGGCTGGGCGGGAAAAAGGACTGGATCCCCCCCGTCATACCTAAAGCTCAAAAAATCGTTTCATCCTAGAATTTTTAAATTAATTAAGATTACTTTTGCAGTTTTTTTTTTTTTTTTTTTTTTTTTTTATGAACTTGTCTCACCTCTCTTGGGTGCATTCCACAAAACGACGGACATTTAATCGTCTCTCTGACTTCATTGGCCAAAATCTCCTCAAAAGTAAGAATCCTGTGGTCTTTTGTCTGGCGGATTCTCTTGTGAGCATGCACGCAGTTGTTACAGAGGTTTTCCACGCAATCCAGGCAGCGCTCTGTAGCCTGGGCACTATCTTCACAGTTGGTGCATTTTGTTGGGTTTTGTACGGCCAGGACTGTCAACATGTTGTCAATGAAAAAATTGATGGGGAACGTCTCGACTCCTTTTGCGGGAACGGGCACTGATTGGTTGCATGTTGGGCAAAGCAATTTCCTGTCCTGTGACCTATTAGATACAGAACCGATTTTATATGAATGGAAAGCTTAATACACTGAATCTACCTCCTATGCATTCTTGAAAAACCATTTAAGAGGACGTACAGAAAATATGGCTGCTTTTTGCTGAATTTACATGAAGTATTTGGCGAAAAGGGGATCCCGCTTAAGAGAGAATAGCAAAATGTCTTGCACATGAATCTCAGCTTCTTTTCTACCAGAACCAGACCCATAATGCCTTCACACAGATCGAATCGGCGATCAATATTATCCGTTCAAAGTGTTCATTAGAAACCATAACTGCCTATAATTACGTATTCGCTGATATTTTTTAAGCAGGTTGCAGGAAGGATCAAACTTCAAATTAGCTGGTGACCATCATTTTAAAAATCCTGTCTCTCACATGGAATATTTGCGCTCGAGAGATCAAAAGATCAATAACATTGAATTCAACTAAATATAAAAGTATTTCAAGAAACGGAAACGTAAGAATTTGGCTAAATTTTGGGGAACAAAATTGTTTCCTTAAAGTTATTTATCATTTCTTGCTTCAGTCAAGAAACATTTTTTAAGGCAAAGACAGAAAAAAATTATCTAAAATTTTGTTTTTACAACTTATTTGAGCGCTACTATGTTTGTGTAAACATATAAATTTTGTAAAACTTTAAGCCGACTGGTTTATCCTGTTAGGAAATTGCAGTTGTTGAAAATATATTTTAAGAACGATTTTCTCGCGTTAAAAATATATTCACACTTGAGCAAAAATAGTTTATATCATGCGATAACAGATAAACTGAGTAAATTAGCTAGTTCTAGGATAAGAAATTCTAATTTCATTTGAGTCTCAGTGCTCGAAGTTATTGTGGGAGAGGCTTTTTTCTTTCCTTTTTTTTTTTTTTTTTTTTTTTTTTTTTTCTTTCTTTCCATCATTTTGTTTAGGTGTTCAACCCTAAAAATCTTCAAAATAACTAAAGTTTCAAGGATAGTAACACATCAAAATACACTCGGGATTGGTTTGCTTAATAAGATGCGAACTTCAAACTTCAAAATATGCGTAAAATGCCACGTTTCTGTGAACGTTTGCATCATTTTGAGCTATTTAAGGAACATGACAGCAACGAAAGCCAATTATCTGATTGATGTTGTCAATGTTGATGTTGTTGGCCCTCAAAAAATATTTTAACAATATCAGTCTTAAGGAGAGAATTTTCGCCTGTTTTGAGCTTTCAATGTGTCAATCTATAAAATCAGCTCGAAAGTTTTTGACGAACAGCTATATTTTATTACACAAAATTCGTTTTATTTCACACAATTAATTTTGAATTTCTACATGATGTTACCATCATCATATGTCATTGAACTTTTAATACATTCTCAGTTCCTGGGAAGCTCTTTAATGCTGACTGCTATATAGAACTATATACATAGAAAGTACCAAAGTTGGTTTGAAAATAAAGACACAAAACTTTAAAAAATCAATAGATTTGACTTTAAGGAAGTCGAAGGGTAGGTTTATAGGCAAGCTCTTGTGTTTGAAAGACCTGGGAAAGTTTAAGGGAGTGTTGAATTTATGATTACAATATATACCTTATACTTTTGTCCAAGCACCCGAGACAAAATGAATGCAAACAGGGCAGAACTCTTGGGTTGTTGTACGTGTTCTGGCAAATCCCACAGGCCAGACGGTAATGATCTGTTATCTTGTTAACCACCACGGAACTCATCGTTTTGGTCGATTATTTTCGAAGCTGAGAAATCTAAGAAGGATTCATATTTGAAAGACTTGATACAATAAGATCTGGTTCACGGTAGAGTTGATCATGACTGAAAGGAGGATAAGTTTGAACAGCAGGTATTTTGATCGGTCTATGACTCCTGGACGGGTGAGTTGACTCATCTGTGACTGATTGTGACTTTTGTCAATCAAAAAAGCCATTCAAATGCACTGAATTTAAAACCCTATTTTTATGCCATTTGAAGAACACGACTTAAATCTTATTCTTTCTTCATTATTACCATGGGAATTAATTGCCATCGCGCAGGAAAAATTTTAATTTGGACTTCTCGCTCGAGTTCGCACTGTTTTTTATTGGTTTCAATAAACATCATAAAAAGCTGAAAAAAAATTAGCAAATAGACAGAGAAACGAGAGAAACAAAACTTGGGTTTTTTGTAGAAATTAATGAAACACCAAAAACGTCTTTCAACGGAAACTTGTTAAAATAAACAAAGATTTCTTTCACTCAATATGCAGCTTGTTCTGAATATTCATATTGAGAAAAGTCAAGAGATACGAAAATTTAAAAAATTATGTTCTCCGCTTCAAAATACACGTTGAAAAAAATACAATATGAGGTTCATCTGACGTGGCAAAAACTATTTATCGCAGTGTTGAACAACATTTCGGTGCTAGTTCTGCTTGATCTAGCGTTAGTATTTTTTTATTACCATGGCTTAGTTTTCCCGCGAAAACATCACGCGTCCTAAAGATTTGACTCCTTATTGGTGGATCAAGACGAGTGGTTTTGATTTTTGGCGCGAAAATACTGGTGGACGTATTGAGCTAGTTTAACAAACCTTTTCTTTCGGAATTACATCATCAGTTTTGTTTTTATTTAAATTGATATCCATTCTTTATTCTCTTTTCCGATAGTAGACAATTTCGAGCAATCCTGGCCAAAATAATACAAGTCCTTGAAAATAAACCCTCAAAATTTCAATGTCGCTTTGTCCATGCAGGATAATTTGTTTGTCAATAAAACGACAGTAAATAGTAATAAATAACATATTTATCAAAATATATTCAATCTTTGATTGACTACAATTCGCTTTATGTTATGTGTGTTTGAGGTGAACGAAGCTAAAAAATGCCTAGTTTCTTCAAGTGAACTATTGTAACTCGATCTTTGAATACTAGCTTACTTATTATAGTCCGAAAACTAGAAAGGAAAGATAGGTTTAGCGAAGCGAAAACAGGTGTAGTGTTTAGGACTAGGAAGTCCGACCTTTGCAGGTTGCTTTTGGAAACAAAATCACCGAAGTCAAATGGATGTTGGAAACAAAGAATAAGTAAAACCATCACTTAACCAAGCGTGGCAAATGAAACAACCATTTATTACACTAAGTTTCTTAACAGTTAGAAACTCCAAAAATTACCCAAGAAAAGTTATTCTATTGGTCTCTTTTGGAGTCTTTTTTACTGGTGTTTGTGTCTAGTATCTTGGCTCCGTAGTCAGTTTATTTTTTCAAGTCTTAGGTGAAAAAACGAAAACAAACCTTATAAATAATTCATTTGACAATTACATCAACACTTCAAAGTCCACCTGAATGAGCAACAGGATATTTCAAAAGAAAACCAGCAAGTTTGTCATGAATAAAACATGATTTTCTTTAGATCACAGCCAAAGAACTTAAAATCTATCTGATTGACAATGGCGACGGTTAAAGACGAGGGATATTCCCCTCAAAGTCTTGAATGCCGCGCTTGCCAGGAAGTCTTCAAAGAGCCAAAAATTCTTTCCTGTCTACATTCATTCTGTCTCAAGTGTCTTGAGAGTTACGATCTAATTGGCGCAGGGACTAAATCTCTCGTTTGTCCTCTTTGTCGTAAACTGACGGCGATTCCCGACGATGGCCCCAAAATGTTACCAGATAATTTTCTTCTCACCAACGCTTTGGACCAACTTTCCGTCAAATCGAGTAAAGAATACGTCCTTCATTGTACCAACTGTGAAGACAATTCCGAAGCAACTTCAAGATGTCTGGATTGCGCCGAGTTTTTGTGTGTTACTTGCGTTCATGCTCACAGAAGAATTCGTGTTACCAAAGACCACAGAATATTGTCCATGGACACTCTTCAGGCCGACAGAAAGACGCTGCATCGCCCGTCCTTTTGTACGCAACATGGGGATGAGTTCTATATGTTTTACTGCACCCAATGTGATTGCTTGATCTGCCGGGAATGTACGATTCTGAACCATCGCGGCCATAAATATACAGGTAAGATATTTTTGTTTTACTCTCGAACTCTGACTGAATGAAAATTTACTTATACTCTCAAACCGGGTTCAAACTCTGACTGAATGAAAAAATTTTAAACTAGGCCCATTTCATTGAGACAGAACTACATAAAACGCTATTCGTTTACTTGGAATTATAAGTTTTATACATATTGCGAAGGAAATTTCATATAGATTCCTAAGTTGGAAGAAGTAGACACCTTCTAGTGCTACCAATTAACTGCATTACTTCATAATTAGGTTCTCATGGTTCTCATATTATTATTCCAGCCCTCTTTTCCTACTTCCCTTTATATTCCCTGGAGCCACGGCAAGGCAAGGCCCTAACACAACAGCATATATAGGAATGTGCATCTTTCTCCGTAAAAAAGAACTTAGAAAGCAGTCTCAGCTAAAAATCTTTAAGAAGACCTTTAGAAACGACAAATTAGAGAATTTTGGTGGACATAACACTGATTATGTTTTTTGAAAAGCTTACATATTGAGACGGGAATCTTATAGGGGTAGGGTTAGAATGACCACAGTAAATCCGTGAAACTTTAGTAATACTAAATAGCACAATTTCATGCAAATTCCATTGTTTTCTATTGTTTAACTAGCACTATTTTGTACTATTTAGTAATTAGTGTTTCACGGATTTGCTGGGGTCACTCTAACGTTATTGGGACCAACTTTACTGAGGACTGAAGACGCGATAAGATGCAGTATCGATAGCCAGCAAGATATGACAGATATAGCACAGCTTGGATCAAAGGCATTTGCACCTTTATTTGCTTTTCATTTTTGCGGAGTGTCCCGTCCCAGGTTGAGGTTTTCAGAAATTTCTGGAAATCAATACTATGTAGGGTAGAAAGGTGTCTGGAAAATATGGTAGTTAAATACAGAGAAGACAAAAAAATATTCGTACGTCATAACACCACTGAAATTCTTGAAAGATTTTCCAGGAAGTAAACATTTTAAAAGTGCAAATCCGTGGTTACCTTTGAAATCACAATCTGGACATCATCAACCTCTACTTAATTTTTTCAATCATCTTAGCAATTGCATGGAGACAGATTGAGTAAATTTGGAATAACGATAAAAAATAAATGGTTAAGCATTTGTAGGCATCTAAAAAACATATCACAGCGAACGAGCACACTGTACTGCTTGGCCAATGAAAATACGATGACGTCACGGTCAGGGTACGGCGAAGGCACACAAAAGAAGTTTTGCAGGGCGCATGCACACTAATTGACTGGCTGAGTAGGATTTGGTAAAGACACACATTCATTCACCACTTTCCATACATTGGTTTACTGGTCAAATACAAAGTATTCAATATTGAGGCTGCAAGGTAGTTTCAAAGGATTATTCAAATGTGAACCCTGCAGCCTAAGTTAGATGCAATGTTTTTGACCAGTGAACCGATATATGGAGAGTTTATGGATAAGGCGTCCGTGCCAGACATATTCTTCTTATTTTCTCTGAAAAATTGATTCATAAATATATTTGCTGTGTACGTGGGTTTGGCACAAAGTGCTAAGTTTTCTGTCATAGCGTCGTTCGTTGGTGGAAGTTCGATTAATACCGAGAAAATACTTCACTTTTAAGATTTTTAGTTTTCCGTACAAACTCTCGATTAAGAACATCTTGAAACATCTCTAACCTAAAATACATTTAACATTTTAACTCTCTTCGAATTTAAGAAAGGAGTGACTAATTGATGTCTCGAGCCAGGGAATCGAGTTTAAGTTTTCGACGCCCAATCCGACTTGAATTTAGAAGTTGATCTTTTTTTCGGAGGAAAGAAAACCGGAAAACCCGGAAGAAAAACCTTCAAAGCACATTAGCGAACCAACAAGCAAGGTCCACTCAGGTATCGAAGCTACTACACTACTGCGTAGAGAGGCGACGCATTCGTCGCTCACACCACCCCGTGTTTACCAAACTTTTAACCAAGTTTTATAATTACCAATAAAAGTCTAATTTTCTGTTAACAACACTCACTGCAGCTTTACGAAAACCAACCAACCTGTTGGTTTTGACAGACAGATCGACGTCATATGACGTCCAATCTTAAACATGTCAAAGTTTATCTAGGAATTTCTCGTACGGTGAGGCTAGATCCGTAAGTCCCACGGCAAATTAATTCTCTGCATGCTGGTATGTATGGCAAATTTTTTGTTTTCTTTTTTTATAGAATTATTTCATCTCTGTGCAAAATCGTAATGAACACGTTCTCTGCGTGTTTTTTTATACGAACATGTAGGTCTAGGCGAGTTGCGGATTTGAGCGCGAAGTGAACTGATCATGAGATAAATGAAAATTTTAAAACAAAGTCAAAGATCAAGTATCTTCCTTGATTCAAGAGTTTTTCTTTAGATTCTCCAGTTTTCCTTCGTCCGCAAAACTTAAAACACTAAATTGTACTTCGTTCTATGAGATAGCTGTGCCCTAACTTTGATCAGTACGTCCAGAGATTGTTTTAGGTTTCGACAAAAATTAAAAAAACAACGTTTTCGATTAATTTTATATCGATGCGATGACTTTTCCTTAAATAGTATGCCTAAAACAATCTAAGCTTGAAGAAGTAATGTACGAAATAACATAATACCAACAATTTAAAGTTAGTTTTTCAGCTAGTGAGAAGTAAGGCTTTTTGCGTGATCGTTATTCAGCCATAAATCAGCGCGTGAATCGCGAAAACTAGTAAAAACATCCGTGTTTCGCAAAACTTGAACATGATGCCAGAGTGACTCAAACTTTTATAATTATATGTGAAATTCTTATACAAAAAAACAATATTGAGTTCAAAAGTTCCTGGAATCAAAGTTTTCCAGTCTTGAGTCAAATAACTTGACACCATATTCAGTGACTTACTTGCCAACATATCTTTCTAGACAAATGTCATTACAAGATGTTTATTGATTATAAAATATAAATTGAAAGCTTTTTCTTGTTCTTCCTCAAAAATATGTCACAAACTTTTACTAAGAAAGCCATTCAGTCTGTTCTATAAGAAGGTTTTATTTCAATATGCCGTGAGGAACTGCCGTGAGTTGGAAGGTGTAAGATTCTAACTTACAACACGTACACGGTACGACATGCCATAACATTGAAATGGCTTCCCATTGTTTTTGCACGAATCATCCAATGACATACATAATTACGGGTTTGGTAAGCGTTACTGAGACTACAAAATTTGCCGTATCGTTTGTCGTTTTTTCATTGCTCCGTAAAAAGCATTGGTTTTTAAAGCTACAGCCTCGTAGATGCGAAGCCACACTGTCGTCGGATTGTAAGTCCGAGAATAACACCAAAGCACCAAACCTCAGCATTTGCAATTTAATGAACTCTCATAATATTTCCTATCAGTCTCAATTAAATTAGTTCCTATTATCTAGGTTAATTAAAATAAATATGTATCGTTCACATGTATAGTAGATTCCTATTTTTCCTATCACGATTATTTCTCATAGCAGTAGCACATGCGCTTATTGAGGACGTATTTTCACTGTGTAGAGATAGTACCTGCTAGTAACACCTGTTATTGATGTTGTTGTCGTTGTCGATATCTGCTGTTTGGATAAATTATTTTTTTAGGGCTTTATTCTCCAATTCCTTTAGAAATATTTACTTAAATTGTCAATGTAAATAATATTTAATTGCCTGGTATTTTCACTCAAATTATTCAACGATTGAATTCAATGCTAAGACCGCTATTTTGAATGAAATGATCAACAAAATATTTGCTTCTGGCCATGGTCTGTCTGTTTTATTACTCCAACCATCATATGGCGACCATTTTTTATCTTTTTTTAGAGGATAACTGGTCATAATAACCTACCTATAATAAATTGGTTCGTGTCCAATATGGTGGACCGAACAGTCCCGTTAGAACGAACTCTTAATATTGCGATTGGATAAGAAAAGATGGCAAGAGATATTGTAGCTTTTATGCATTCACAAGCTTCTTTATATCGGTAGTGGATTACCCTGCTGTTCTTCAATCATTTCTAACAGAACTATATTTAGTGCACATGCAATTTAAACATCTGACGGCCGTATTGCTTGATATGAAAAAGATATGCCCCATAACTATGATAATTCTTTTGTTAAATTCAAACAAGATGGCGGTTATGAAGACGATCTATTGATGGTTTTCAACCATTCCCAAGAGAATTAAATAACAAAAGACACGGCGGCCATGATGGAGGATATAAAAAAAAGAATTAATTGGCAAGTTCCTCCAACATGGCCGACGTGAAAACCATCAACATGACCACCACTTCGTAAATAACTGCCAAACAAGTTTGAAAACAGCTCAACTTTTTTATAGGACTTAGAGAGGCACTTGATGAGAGAAAACTTCTGATTGATGAACTCCTGCAGTTTTGCACTGGTGTGAAGATCCCTCCTGTCCAGGAAGCAGTGTATGAAGTCAAAGCCATGACCGCAAAGCTACGCGGACGCGCAGACGCAGTCAAGCATGATATTTGCTCGGCAGCTGACGAGTGTGTCAAGCGCATTTTGGCGCGGAAACAACAGTTGATTGCTCAAGTAGATGAAATGACGCTGGCCAAAGAAAATGTACTGCGGGCTCAACAAGACCAACTTGAGATGGAACTTTTTAGGTAAAGTTTAAGAAAAAAATGTTATCGCTATTCACCACCATAAAGCAGTGGCGCAGCTCAAAAGGGTCAAACTGAAAACAACGAAAAAAGTGTTTCTGAGTTGATTAGCCAGGGGTTATTTCAGGATATCTATAAAAGGGTTTTTATATAAGTGGGCAAATGTCAAAGTACTAAGAAATAAGAGCGCGTTTCGTATTAATTTCTTATTGTATTAGATAACTGTCTCAGAGGCATTTGCTTAAAATATTATATTCACTTATAATAGGTATACCAGCTCACGTGACTTCGTAGAAAATGTACTACTACATGGAAACGAGGTAGAAATCATTCAGTTACGTCAGCTGATGACCAATCGCCTTGAAGAATTGAATGGCATAGAGCTCGACTACAAGGAGCCCGAGGAAAACGACGTAATTGATTACATCCTGGATCATGAGGCAGTGCAGGAAGTTGCCATGACGATGGGTCATGTGACATCTTCTAAGACGTTTGCATCCCTGTGTATGGCAACGGGTGAGGACAGATTTTACTTCATGATGGTTTTATCGAAAGAGCTATGACTTTTTTTGGTATTCTTTAGGAAAATATATATTTCGTCACCTCTCGGCTCTGGGGAACTCATGTTCGATTACTGTACTTGGTAACGCATACGGGCAGAATTTATTGCGTCTCTTCCTTCATTTAAAGGAAATTCCTTAGAGTTCTAAGTTCTAAGTTCAAACTTCATCTGATCATACTTTTATCAAGCCACATATGGTAACTGAATAGCTGCTTTATTACTTGAGGGGACTTTAATAGACCAGTTTCGAATTCCAAGTTGCCGCTGTGTTCCTTGATTACAGACTCATTTGCACAGGGTTAGCCTCGAATCAGTGTTTAAATATTCACAAATACCAACGGTAAAGTAAAGAATGCACAACTTCAACAACAAAAACACTTAGAAACTCGACGGACCTTGACTGGAACACGTGAATATTCTGCACAAACTCGAGGCTAACTCTGTGCAAATGAGTCTGTAATCAAGAAACACAGCGGTAATTTGGAATTCGAAAGGGGTTTATTGATCAAAGCAGAGGATGCAAAGGATAGAGGAAGGGGTTCAATCCTGTAATATCGAGTTGCTTATTTACTACCCTTCCTACTTTGAAAATAAAAAATAAAAAATAAATGCTAACTATCATAGCACCGAATACTTTTTACTGAGTTCTTATATTTTGATGGCGTCGTTTGTCTTTAGGCCTTGGTATCAAAACAGGAAAAGTTGGAGTGGAGTCTACGTTTACAATCCAGACCAAAGATCGTTTCGGCAATAAATCATTCGAAGGCGATCACTGCAATCCCCTTCACGTGGTCATCCAAGCACCGGAAGAATTTTTCATAGGCAATCACGTGACAAACAACAAGGACGGCACTCTGTCCGTGCGTTACACGCCCGTGACACGTGGCAAGCACGTGATTAACATCACTATCAGAGGCAGGAAGATCCAGGGAGCACCATTCACGGCGAATGTGGTTGAAGGGATAGACTATAAGAATGTTGGTCCGGTTTTCCTCAAGTTTGGCTCAATGGTAAGAAAGATTTGATTTCAAAATACCTGTTGAAGGTTATCCTTAATGAGTTTGTTTTTTATTCTGTTCCGTGAGTCCGGTGTCCATGTCAGTATTACGTTACTGATTCCGTGTTTTACCCATTCCATGTTGCTTTGCGTGTGTGTGCTGGCCGCGAGGCGAATTTGTGTTATGCCGTGGTTGTCATATTGGTGATATGACACGTATATTACGCCCGAAGCTAAAAGCTAAAGCTCTATTAAACTCCTCTAGGGATCAAAAAGTGGAGAATTCAAACAGCCAAGTTCCGTTACCACAGATTCAGAAGATAACATCTACGTCACAGACTTCGTCAACTGCCGAGTCCAAAAGTTTGATAAGTTTGGCAAGCACGTGCGTGACATTGGCAGCAAGGGGAGCAAAGATGGACAGCTCATGAACCCGTGTGGGATAGCCGTGGATCACACTGGAATGATCATAGTCTCTGACTGGGGTAACCATAGGATACAGCTATTCAATTCAGAAGGGAAATATGTTACTAAATTTGGAAGTAAAGGTAATGTTCTAATAATCATTAATAATGTTTAAAAAAATTAAGATTCACTCCAATAGAGGTAACTTTGGCTAGTACACCAAACATGTACGACTGATACGGAGGGGGTGGCCGTTACCTAGAAAGTCAGTATAGATCCCTCGCAGCAAGTTGAAATGCAGCTCAATTTGGAGGTCATAATAGGTTTCAAATTCTCAGATGATTTTAAATTCTTTTGTTTTGTCCTCTAAATAAGCTGTTTTTTTAAGCTGGTCTACATATAGCGCAAGTTGCTGTGACGTAAGCTACTATCTTTACAATGCCAACCAGAGATCGATTCACTAATGACACAATATAATTTGTCAAGAACTATTGTGATGATAAATGGCAAATTAACATCATAATGCTCATGTTTGTAAACTTTATCTTTTGATTATTTAATTCATTTAAGTTTTGCAGGACCCTATTCAGTAAAACACTTATGTGAAGTAGGTCTTCTAAGACAGCGGTATGCAAAACTGGTGCATAAAGTTGGCTGCTTGACTTAGTTTTATGAACGTTTTTCTTAGGTTCCGAAGAGGGAAAGTTCTTGCATCCAAGCGGCATAGCGTTAAACAAAAATGGAAGTCTCGCAATAATCGACAAAGACAACAACAGAATCCAATTGATAAAGCTCGATGGCACCCACATCAAGTCATTTGGTTCCCCTGGCGACAGTGACGGCCAGCTCGATTGTCCCAGCCACATAGCTGTCGCCCATGACGACGGTTACTTAGTAACCGACACAGGAAACAACCGCATCGTGAAATTCGACGCTGAAGGCAACTTCGAGTGGAATTTTGGTACCAAGGGGAGTGGTAACGGTAGACTTGACAGACCCGCGGGTATTACAGTCGATCCCGAGGGATTCATTCTCGTCACAGATTTCCAGAATCATCGGATACAGGTGTTTGAAGCAGATGGTACCTTCTTTGCTAAGTTCGGTTGCGAAGGAGATAAAGAAGGACAATTCAAGTTCCCGACAGGCCTTGCGATGACAAAGGATGGTCACGTGGTCGTGGCTGATAGGCATAATCATAGAATTCAGGTGTTTTAAAGGTCAAATCTGACACTATATGATACAATGCTACATTCAAGAGATCTGTTGATGCCAAGAGAATTGCGAAGGACTGCCCCGCTGTCATTAAAACATGAAATTTGGAGTGCATCTTATCGTATCCTTATAACTTGTAAATACATGTAAATGATAAAAAATTAGAGCTGTTGAGTGTGAGGTCAACTCGTATGGAAAAATGACTTCCGGGTCCAAAACGAAAAGCAGTTCTATCAAGGTCTTTCTTGATTACATTTTCTTTATGAGAGGAGAACATTTTCCTCTTTTATTTTAGTAGTTTTTGTGAACAGTTGAACCCAGGGAATACGTCACAACTTAAGAGGGCGTCTCTGTAACAGCGTGCCACTCGATCTGGGCTCGAAAAATAGATTTCTTTTATATTCCTATCATCGAAAGTACTATCTATCCTCACTACAAAATTGCAGTTAGAATTGTTCTAAATTCTTTTTTCCACCCGCTATGCGAATTTTTGTTCATCGACCCCAAATCAGTGAAAGACGCCGATTTTCGCGGTCGGCCGAGTGCTATTTTCAAAATCTGGTTTCTCGGGTTTCTCTGCACATAAAAGCTAATTTTTCTATCCAGAACTTTAGTCTAGTGTAACTTCTGCATAAAAACAGTAATAGTTTTTTTTGGAATGCGCGAATTCTGAAAAATAATCCTAACTTATCGAGACTACTGAAAGCGTGACATGGAAAGCTAAGATTATGAGACCTCGAATATTGCAAATTTCTCATTTGTGGCACCTAACCCAGCCCTAAAATATCATTCAACCTTGAGATAAGAAGCTATTTTATAGATGTGTGCAATAAAATTTGCGGCACATTGCGTTTCTACGAAATAAGCTAAGTTTCAAATTGTTCTATTTTCAGTTATTTCCTAGCGTGACACGACAGGCCGTTGGGTCTGTGACGGGTACTTCTTTGCTCATTATCCTCAATACCATTACCTAAAATATAATATGATGAATTAAAAACCTTAACTTTACAATATTTGTTCCATTATAAGAGATTTCAATGATCTACGGCTTCATTTAATAGTGTTTCTATAAGCTGTTTTGAAATTTCACCTCACAGTAATTTTTTTTATTTGAATATCTCGAGCTCCGCGGGAGGTCAATCGTTATTTGTTTATTTAATTATAGTAAATTTAGTAAAGAAATCCTCGCTTAGTAGAGTGCACGCACTAAAACCGTGAACATTAAATAGTACTAATTAGTACTATTTCTAACAGAATCCTTTGTTTTCTATTATTTAATTATCACTATTTAGTGCTAAAAATTAGTATTTGTTTCACGGATTTAGTGTGAGCACTCTAATATCTCGAAACACCCTATAAAGATCCAAAACTGAGAACTGTTCTTGTTTGTAGAGCGGAATATTTCTAGTTTTTTTTAAGTTCTAGGAAATATATCATTGATATCTTTGTCACTAGTCATTAACATTCTCGACGTTTATTTCCTTTATAAATTATCCATCATTTTCTATAGTGAAAAGGTATTTCGTCCTTCCGATATTTTCGAACTCCATATACTATCATTTTTTCGAAAAATACTTTGCAGTCTTGACTGTTCTTCGGCTGAGACGACGATTTTTGCAACAGGTGCAATCAAACGTATGAATTCATTCATAACTACAGAACAAGTGATTGTGAAAATTATGATCATACAGGGGCGGCGGTTCGGAAGTGGAGGTTGCGGGTACTGGCTCCTCCAATAATTTTGAACACATAGAGCTACTCTGTAGATATGCTTCAAATAAACCATTATTATTATTATTATCATTATTCAATCAATGAATCAATGTATTGCTTATTTCTCTTAGAGAAACATTCAGCTCTCACTCTACTCGAGTAAGTTCAACTACTTTGAAGCCAAGCTATTATGGTTGCGTCTAAAGCATTCTTTCAAAATCTGTGATGGTTGATATTCCTGTGTCTTTGATAGATAATTCTTATTGATGTTTTTATTTTGTTGTTGTTTTGCTGTATTATTATTATTATTATCATCATTGTAATCATCATTATCGTTATTATTATTATGATTTAATAATCCATTATTATATCGTCATCGTCATCGTCATCGTCATCGTCATCATCTTCATTACAAAAGCAAATTCTTTGGTTATCTACATGAGTTCGGAACTAACATTATTTTCAAGGCGATTTTAAAACAGTCAATCAGTACAGGCTGTTTTGACGCGCTCCTCAAGTCCTCCAATGGATAATGTTCAGCTTCCGCCGCCCCTGTCGTGTACTCACTGAACTAAGATTAAATGCTTACAATGATCTTATGAATTTATATAGCGCCTTTTCTATATGAATAAAATCAAAGGCGCTTTACATTGAGTTTTTAATGACAGATTGCTTTTTGTGCAATCTACAAGCATGAGAGATGGTTAGTATGAAGTGTAGGCACTGAGAGTGGTCACTGCCAGGGTTTCTTTACGTCCTCAGTGGTTCTTTTACGTCCCTCCGATGTTGGTTAGTAATGATGATTGTGGAGGGACGAGACCGCCATTTAAAGTGGTCATCCGAGCCACTTGAAAGCCTAACCATTTGCAGATGTAATTACAAAGGCAGCACTTTCTTCTCAGTTATTTTAAGACCCTGAGTGTTGGTCCGGCTGTGACTCGAGCCACGACCTCCCGCACGAAAGTCCCGATGCTCAACCAACTAGCTGAGCCAACCGGTTTGCGGTATAGCTAGCTAGCACTACTGATTCTACTGCGGAGAACACTTGCATTCCTTAATGACTTCCCCAACCAAACGCAAAAAAGATCTAAGCTGTACTTCAAAGTGATTAAGTATTTTTTTCGGCATTGCAACATTGAAGGCTGATGAGAGATTTTCAACGCGAGAAGATAAATTCCGTATCTCCAAGCGCCCATGTAATATTCTGTTTACTATATAATTATCAATGAAAGTATGTTTTGGCTTTTTCAGGCAATTCTTTTCGTGTATTTTTGAATAGCCATCGCAATGGTGTTATTTTCACACTTGAAAATAACATGTTATTTTCACGTGTGAAGATATCAATTTTTCGAAATAGAGAAAAATAGATATTTCATTGGTAATTATATAATAAAAATAGATATTTCATTGGTAATTATATCATAAATATTTGTATTTGTAATAATGGTTATTTGTATTATATTTAAAAGATGTATATTTAAAAAAAATTATTATGCATTGCTATTTTGTTTTATTTTATTTCATTTTTTTTTTTTTTTTTTGCAAGAGCCTTCAATTTAGACGTACTAGTCTAACTCACTAGTATTTAGTACAAAGACATAGATTCAGTATTTCAAGTACTACTAATATAAGTATAATGTTGATCAATAACACAGTGAATAACGCTACTAACGCGGGCAAGTGCATCCTTTACTTAATACAATGATATGAATGATATGTTACCTTCAACTAAAAAAACTATAAATATTCAGCTCTACAGGCAAGAACAGTTCTCATTTTTGGATCTCTTTAGTATGTTTCGAGATAAAGCGAGGATTTCTTTACTACAATTAAATAAACAAATAGCGATTGACCTCCCGCGGAGCTCGAGATATTCAAATAAAAAATATTATTGTGCGGTGAAATTTCAAAACAGCTTATAGAAACACTATCAAATGAAGCCGTAGATCATTGAAATCTCTTATAATGGAACAAATATTGTAAAGTTAAGGTTTTTAATTCATCATATTATATTTTAGGTAATGGTATTGAGGATAATGAGCAAAGAAGTACCCGTCACAGACCCAACGGCCTGTCGTGTCACGCTAGGAAATAACTGAAAATAGAACAATTTGAAACTTAGCTTATTTCGTAGAAACGCAATGTGCCGCAAATTTTATTGCACACATCTATAAAATAGCTTCCTATCTCAAGGTTGAATGATATCTTAGGGCTGGGTTAGGTGCCACAAATGAGAAATTTGCAATATTCGAGGTCTCATAATCTTAGCTTTCCATGTCACGCTTTCAGTAGTCTCGATAAGTTAGAATTATTTTTCAGAATTCGCGCATTCCAAAAAAAACTATTACTGTTTTTATGCAGAAGTTACACTAGACTAAAGTTCTGGATAGAAAAATTAGCTTTTATGTGCAGAGAAACCCGAGAAAACAGATTTTGGAAATAGCACTCGGCCGACCTCGAAAATCGGCGTCTTTCACTGATTTGGGGTCGATGAACAAAAATTCGCATAGCGGGTGGAAAAAAGAATTTAGAACAA
The DNA here is from genome assembly GCF_029948245.1 of Actinia tenebrosa. NCBI lineage: Eukaryota > Metazoa > Cnidaria > Anthozoa > Actiniaria > Actiniidae > Actinia > Actinia tenebrosa. The sequence goes on from NW_028292570.1 coordinate 799,449, forward strand.
TTCTAACTGCAATTTTGTAGTGAGGATAGATAGTACTTTCGATGATAGGAATATAAAAGAAATCTATTTTTCGAGCCCAGATCGAGTGGCACGCTGCTACAGAGACGCCCTCTTAAATGCTCTACGTATACAGGAACGAACAGAATACAATGGGAATGCAAAAGATATTAATAAAACCTTGATCAAATTACAGAACAACAATATGAATGGTAGAGTGCAAACCACATATCCGCGTGAAAGAGCCCAAAACTAAATAGCAATAAACACGTGTTTATTTTGCTCTCAATAGTCCCCTTCACAGCTCCCAGCGCCATTTTGAAAGGTAGCCAAGCCTTTGCATCGAAGCGAGACGAACGGTGAGCTTGCAATGATAGCGGAGAGACATGTGAATAATTGTCCAAGATCGCGCAGGGAACTGTGAAGGGGACTATCGTTTCAATGGTTTTCAATGCCGCCATGTTGGATTAATTTAACAAAAGATTCGTCATTAGTCAATTTTGTTATACCATCCAACGTATGGTTGCCTTGTCTTCATTCTCCTGGGAATGATTGAAAACCAGCAAATATGGTTTACACTATCTGCACTGGGCTTGAAATATTGGTTTTTCTAAAACACAACAGCCATAACCCGTCAGGCTCTAAACAACCAAATAAAATCAAACCACTATCATTCACAATACTGACTCCCCTAAAATACATACAATGATGTTATTTACCGGCCAGAAGTACCAAATAGGGAAAAACTGTTCCCGATGTAGGTATCGAGGTAGTTCGGCCGGGCGACATCCGTTTTCAAGGCCGAGGCCACACTTTTTCTCTATCTTGGCCGAACTAATTAAGGACGGTAAATATTTCCCCACATTTACTTTTATTTACTTAATTCTTCAATTTTTGTTAATGTTTAGCAATCTGTTTTACCAGGATAGCGTACTGCAGCTAGAGAAAATGCCGCTCGCTCCAACAGCCAATCAGAACGCACGGTTTTTAATATACCGAATTGGAAAAAATATATACAGCAATAGACCCGTTTCGAATTCCAAATTACCGCTGTGTTTCTTGATTACAGACTCATTTGCTCAGGGTTAGCCTCGAGTTTGTGCAGAATATTCACGTGTTCCAGTCAAGGCCCGTCGAGTTTCAAAGTGTTTGTATTGTTGAAGCTGTGCATTCTTTGATTTACCGTTGGTATTTGTGAATATTTAAACACTGATACGAGGCTAACCCTGTGCAAATGAGTCTGTAATCAAGAAACACAGCGGTAATTTGCAATTCGAAACTGGTCTATTTCAAGAAATGTTGAATACTGAATATTGCATACTGAATATTGCATAAATGTTGAATACTGAATAGTGCACTACAAGACCAAAGGGCATTGTGGGTCTTGTTAATATGAATTAAAAAGTAGGTTGTATCTCGTTTCGGATGGAATGCCCTGAAAACAAAATATATAATTATTATGTACTTTTTACTTTATGTAATATCATGACCCAACAGGGACGTAACCAGGGGGAACACAGGGTACACGTCTCCCCGTAAAAGCTAAAGGTCCTGCTCATCCATCTCCTTTTTTTTTGGTTCTTCTTCCTTTTTTTACTTTTTGGTTCTGCAAATTATTGCCTATGCACCTCCCTGCAAGATCCCTAGTTACGCCACTGAGTTGGTAATAAGAAAAACGATTAATGGTCCGATTTTATTCCATGTGCACCCTCCCTGCATTTTGGTCTTGGAATACACTACTTTAGTATGCAGTATTTATCGTTTTTTATAAATAGCTGTATACATATTATAAAATATATTTCCCTTTTGTAGGAAAAGCATGGTGGTATTCTATAGACAGTAGAAGTTAAGGGGACTGCTACTATTAATTGAACGTGGGATTTAAGTCTACAAGAATGTGCGAGCTCAAAAAAATGCTGAATTACTATGGCAACCTTCATTGAGGGATCATTTCAAGAGTAGTGCAAAATTCCTAAATTTTGCATGGGACTCTACAATTCTTTTCAAATTTCTGAAAATTTAAATAAATTGAAACTTTTGACGAAGTTTGAAAAAAATCACATGGGTCATACTCATATAAAACACGCACAGGCAAACAATAATTGGACAAATCAGCCTGAAGATCTCTCACAGCTTACTTTGCTTTATTAATGAATAATTATTGATCGATAAATATTAAGTTAATGTTATGTAATTATTGAAATATAAATTATGAAAATTGCTTGTTTGTTGAGTGATAATTTCTCTTAATTTTGAAGTTTTTCACATCCTTTATTTACTGAGTCTGTGAGGCAGCATATCGAGGCTTTGCACCATCATGTGATGGCAGCCATAACAGGGTGCATAACAGTAGAGTCTTTTCCCCCTGGGAAACTGAATCCTTCCTAATGTAAATCAGATTAGACCAGAATCAATTGATCCTGTTCCCTGTCATGGCTGCCATCACGTGATGGTGCAAAGTCTCTATTCACAGATCATGAGCCCATTACTAGGAGAATCCATCTCCCAAAAGCTGTTTCCTTGCAGGGCTTTAGATACTATGAGGCAACCGAGGCAGTAGTTGCCTTGATAATATGTCACTAATGCATCTATGCCCTCTGGTAATAAGCCTGAAGCAAGATGACGTTTTACCCCTGACTCTATGCCAAAATAGTTTTTAAATTCTTTCGTATTAAAATTTTTGATTCCTTAGAGAATACAGGAACAATAGTCATAATCAAAGAACAAAAGCAATGTGAAAAGGGTTATGGTCTAGAGTTGGGGATAAAATGTCATCTCTCTTCAGGCTTATTGCATTTTTGAGGTTCTGAAATTTGAAACTTTCCCAGAACCCCCCTAGTTGTTCCCACCTTAGCAGCTTGTTTGCCTTAGTAAACAATTCAGTCTGGCGACAGCACTGCCTTCTTGAATTAATAGCAGGGTCATCAATTCCTTACTGAGTGAAGGAGTAGTGGGTAGTACTAAAGGGTAGTAAGGGTAGAAGTCCAAAAGTACTGCAAATTTCCCAGCCCCCCCCCCCCCCCCCACCACCGTGAATAAAAAATGTACCTTTTCTAAGCAGATTCTAAGTTCCACCTTTTTAAACACAAACTTAGGAGGGTTCTTGGCTGCAGCTGTATTTACCAGCTGCGGTTGCTATGGATATCGTTAACATCTTTAAGAGGTTTTTCTTAACTATGGTAAAACCGATTTGTGAAATTGATTGTCTTCTGATGTGTGATGACATCATCACTCCTATGTAATTTATAACATCATATTTCATAAAAATAAGTGCATTTGTTTTGATATAAATTTAAGCCAAATTACAGCTGTATACATGAAATCTCAATGCTCTAACAGTAGAATAGAATAAATGGATTAAAAAATATATATTAAATACAGTATTTAAAATTCATCAACAATAGTGGAAGAGCAGAGATAAACCTTAGGAAAAACACAAAGAATAAACATTTTAAATAACTAAACAAACTAAGCAAACTAAGCTAGGGGGTAAAATGAGCCAGTAAACATAAAAAATGAAAGAAATAACTATAAAAAGTTAAGCATTTTTTTTTGAAAATGGTGAAAAGGCCAAGCTACTAATCATATTGAGACTCACGCCTTACCTTTGTTCAAATTTATCTCAGCTAAAATTTAGCTTATTTTTGGGCCAAACCAACCAAATGACACTTGTTTTTAACTTTTAATGAACTATGACATTATAAATATTTAAGTAGGAATGGTACTTAAAATTTTTTCTTTAAATATATTTGTTCAATACATTAACCCCATTAGCTAAAGCTCTCCTCTAGGAGTGATGACGTCACGCATATCAGAAACAATCCATTTCACAATTTTATGTTTGAGTGTATGACATAAAGAAAAACCTCTAGGAGATTTTTATCTTTTTCATATACAGTCCTTTGACTAAATGTTGTCATGAGAATAATTAATTCACAGTTACTAGCTGCCGCATATGCTATCTAACATGTCTTGAGCTCTCTGTTTTCAATCCCATTTAATTTGCTAAAACCATGCCTCGAGTATACGGCGAAGATTTAAACTGGCGAGCAGTTTGGATGATGCAAGTTCTGGGTAATTTACCCATTATCCTTTTCGGTCTAGGCATGTAGGGATGATCTGATCAACGACAATGTTTAGTCAAAGGACTGTAGAAACTGTGGCTGGTAAATAGGTTAATGGGTGGAAAATGGGTGTTGGTTATGAAAGACTAACGTGATATGGATGAACGGGTACATTATGAACTGGAAAAGTGTTAAGGTAAAAATCTTATTATAAATCACATAATTACACATACTTTTGATTTTGTCTTCCTAACCTGTTCTAATTCACCCTCTATCTCCTTTTCCCTGGTTCGTAATTTATCTATTTCCGAGACCAGGGTATTCTGTTCTTCTTTGTACTGATCCTCAAGGAATTGCTTCTGCTTGACTACGTCATCTACCAGCTTTAAGTTCATTGTGATTTCTTCTTGTTTCCTGTGTACTTGTTGTTTAAGGTAGTCATGTTCCATGTGGAGGCTCTCAGCCATATTGCATCGACCCCACTCGACTATTTCACTAGCTTCAAGAGGTCCTCGCACACTGCCGTCCAGCCTTATGTACACCTCTCGCTTGTGGTTCTGGTAAAGAGTGCGTTGGCCACCACTTGGTCTTGGTGGAGACTGGACAGAAATCTCAACGACTTTGAGTATGTTTTCATTTAATGCACCATCCACAGATGTACCTTCACCTGAGCTTTTCACTGGAGTGAGTTTACTTGTTGACAAGGAATCAGTGTTACTTTGTTTAGTTGATAAACCAGAAGCATTATCATCTTGGGATGTTAGGTTTAATGGAGGTAACCTTCTAGGTACAAGGGGTGAACTAAGACTGAGTAGTTTGTTTGATGAAGTGTCAGGCAACTGTGTTGAATTTTCGTCCCCTGGTTGAGAGGAACTGCAGCTTCCAGATGTTATCATACTTATTGGGTATACTGGAATAAACTTGACAGAATATAAATTTGGAAATACATTAGGGTTGAAACCTTTCATTATTTTGTCTATTTGAAGTCTGAGTTGATCTTCTCTTTTGCGGTTTGAGATTTCAGTTCCACAGACAGTGCAGTCATCCTTAACACCGATAAGCAAAGTTCCACCTGGAATAGATAAAGATAACATTTGAAAACAATGAATGAATGACTGAATTTAAATGAATGACTGACTGACTGACTGACTGACTGACTGACTGACTGACTGACTGACTGACTGACTGACTGACTGACTGACTGACTGACTGACTGACTGACTGACTGACTGACTGAATGAAAAAATAAAAATATTTTATTTTTTGATGAACCTTTGAGCAGACTAATGGAAAAAACCCAAAAAGAACTTTTACATTCAGGTCTTAATTAGAAATAAATTTAATCACTAGGACAATGTCATTCTTTTAGATTCTAATTTATGATTTACGATGGACCCTTCTCAAAACTGTCATGGATACCAGGCTAATATAAAAATACAAAAGCCGGATCAACACTCATGGCCTTAAAATAACTGAGGAGAAGGTGCTGTCTTTGTATTTACATCTGCAAATGGTTAGATCTTCAAGTCTTCTCGGAGAAAAACTTAAAACCGTAGGCCCTGTCTCCCAACCCTTCCTAACCTACAGTAAATGGGGGACATAAAAGAACCTGTTGAATTATTCGTGTAAGAGTAGGGGATTGTCTCCCGGTTCAACAGCCTATTCCAATTTGGAGGGATAATACTAATCTACTAACAATTCACACTCATGATTGTAAGCTGCACAGCTGCCATGGCGCCTTAATACGCAGCCCATAAAGTCCTTCACTGGTCATTAATGTAAAGAACATTGAGATATTTGAAATGCCCTATACCATTGTTATTAATATTATTAAAAGAAATCATGCCTTTTCTCGATGGAATTTGTGGTATTTCTTTCATATTAAGAGGAAATTTTTTTCAATAATGAGCACTAATGGCAAAAAGTGCAAAGAACTAGACTTTCACATGAGTTTAGATCTCAATTTTTGTTTTGGGTTTACACTCAAAACCTTTTTTAAACAGAAACTGATGTACTATGATAAAATGCCTGTTTGAAGCAGTATTTTCAATTGTACAAAAATGTTTTGTTGCATTTGTGTTAGAATGTAGCTTTGTCAGGCATTTTTAGAAAATGTATGGGAAATAAGCAAATGAAGGCCTTTTTTCATTTTTGAATAAAATTTTGCTTCAAGAAAATAGTCTTTGGTGCTCACTGCTTGAATACGAAAAGAATTCTCTTTTAATTGTTAAAATCGTATTCTAGACAATTATCATTGAATGCTTTATGACAGTAGATATAATAGGACACAATAAAGTCTGGTGTTATTGGGTTGGGTGTAATATTTTCCCATTTCAGGCCACAAGAAATTCTCTTGCATGGGAAAAAGATTTTTTGTTTGGGCTCCATCAATATTCATGTGTTTTTTCATGCACAACTGTTAAACAAAGAAATAATACTCTAGGGAATGGCAAGGGGTGAAATGGGAAAACATTACGCCCAAGCTAGAGGACTAATTATTCAATACAAACATACCTTCACTGTTTAAAAAAGCACATATGTATTTCCCTACATCAAGTTTGAAATGATAGTCCAAGTACTTCCCTCCACCCTGCTTGTATTCAGTCAGTCTGTCCTCTGTGCCGAGCTTCTGACCCACACAGAAATACTTCCCTTGTGGTACGAGACTATTCAAAATGCTAGAACTGGGGTCTGTATTCTTTGGAGAACTTCTGGCATTTAGTAATGAACTATCTGTGTCTCCATTTGAAATGGTGCTTGTCTCCATGGCAACACCATGAGACCTAGAATTTTTACCTCTGTGATTATTAGCAGTTTTGTGCTTGCCTTTTTTGGAGTTATTTCTCACAGATGTTAGCACTGGTTTTGTAGTTGTCTGAAGCTTAGAAAGCTGAGGCTTTCGTTTGCGTCTGGGAGATATGATAAGCTCTTTACCAGTAAAAACTATCTCGTCATTTTTAGTCCCATTAAGTTTCTCCGCAGCAAGATCAAAACTGCTTTTATCTCGAAGAACCACGAAGCCAAACGAAGGTTCCTTCCAAGACTTTCGATAGACTTGGGTATCTGCCACAAGAACTGAAACACCAACGGTTTCAAATAAACTATGAAGTTTGTTCTTTAGTTCCTCGACAGGAATGTCGCATCTTAAATTCCCCACGTACGTAGAAAAGTTACTAGGCGTTGAACTAGTGGAGGAAGTAGCGTTGTTAGATGAAGACTGATCCATTCTTTACGAATATAAACTAAGATCCTTTAGTCTCGATAAAAGAAAGATGGAAAAACGAGAAGAAACAGAAGAAACTTTATGGAGATTTCCCTTAATTCTTCACCGAAGTTTGAATGAATGTAATGAACCAATGCTGTTGAAAAGACTCGATAATTTCTTGTGAAACCCAGACTCGTAGCAATTTAATTTTCTTGAATTTTGATAGTAATAATAAATGTTTTTTTCTTAGAATTTGTTTGTTGTCGACATGCGCAGCGCATCGCGAGGAACCACAGGAAGCCCAAGCGTTTCATTAAAAAAAAATTATTCAGTAACATTGCACAGGTTGAGAAAAGACTCGAAGTCCACGCGAGCTCAGCCAGAGACAAAATACATATACATATAAGCTACATTTAAACAAAAATACATTAAAATATAAAGTGAAGTAAAGTTTAAGACAAGCGACAGCAAACAGCAGTGACATGGTAACGAAATTTAATTTATTCATTTTTTGGATTCCTGTGTGTCATTTGACACCTTACTATCCTAGCATGCTTAGCGTCACACAGGACTTCACGTGGTCGGTCGGAGGAAGGAGCAAAGGTGGGATTAATTCTCTTTTTTTCCTCGAAATATCTTCGTTTCAAGGTATGAAAAGCTTTATTAACATCAATTCTACTCACTTTATGTATCTTTAATCAATATTTATGAGAGGTAATTACTCTTAAGGCGTTTATACTGTGAATTTTTGAGAAAAGCTTGTGTTGTTTGGACTTGGCAACTGAAAAATCAAAACCATCGATCGCAAAGTAAGAAAGAGCTACAAAAACTTAGTAAAGCTTAAATTCAAACATTTTCTTCATAAAGACAATTGCTTTTCTTTTGATTTGTATTGATTTTGAGTTGGTGATCAGGGGTAACTTTTTTTAGCGTAGCTTCATGCCGATAGACACGCATTAGACATTTCCGATTTAGCGGCATATGAGCGGAATAGGAATATACTAGCGGAATAAGCATAAACCAGCGGAATAAGGCTAGAATCATCGTTATGACCAGAAAATTCAATAAAATAATGAAACAGCTTTCAGTAGACCTGTTTTATTTAACTTAAGGTATTGCACAATTAATATCGTTAACACTACCTGTTTTATTAGCTTAACTGACGAGCAGTGTGCTCGAGAATAAGATCTCGTCCCGTTGAAACGCAGGTATATAAAAAAGTTGCGTTCATAATATACTAATGTAAATGCTCGCCCTTAAATTTATAAAAGTACTAAGAATGCTAGCATATAATGTAGAATACCACGACGGTTATTATTTTCGAGAAGTTTTCCTTCTGCATGGACACGTACGTATTGCTAACATATAGTTGATATGTGGATGCCTACTGAGATTGTTCACTGCCTGTAAACACTTGCTTCCCAACTCTGTGCCCCCTCCTCTGCGGGGAAAAACAGGATTTTATTCAAGTTCTCTATTAGTTCTTCTACATTGGAAAAGGCTGTACACATAACCAATGCGTTGAAATTCAGAACAAAACAAGATATTTGAGAGATTCAGTAAGACAAACATTTGTGCTACGCAAACGAAAAAAAAAAAAAAAGTAAAAAGAAGTTGAAAAGCTTTTCAAGAAGCAATAGATAAATAATGAAATAACCTTTGTCTTTGCTGAGAAGGTTTGTAAAAAGGTACTAGTTATAAATTACAGGGTAAGAACAAAAACGTGCTTATGCCGGCCAGGCCCTGCGGTAAGAAAAAGCGTGATGCTTAATGTCTATTTATTAATAACGTGAACAGAACTCATAGAACCTATATATTGCTAGTCTTCATCTGACGAAGAATTTGTCACGTCAAGACCATGAACTGCCCTCCAGCTTCTTAATGCTTTCTGGTGCTCTCGTGCAGCACTTTGGGCCGCATCAAGAACGGCGGGGATTGCTTCGAGTAAGCTCTCCAGTTTTTTACTTGACTTTGAGCTTTCCTTGAGAGGTCTTTTCCTGAAAGGATAATAGCAAAATAAACGAGGTTTTATTATCAAATAGGTATGAGAAACGTTCAAAGTAATTATGTCTGCTTATAAATTACCTGTCTTCCATCCTCTCGCTTTCTCTTGTTTTCTTGATTCGTGTAAGGATGTCAGCAGGGTTCGTTCTTTTCTGCATCTAACACATACTTTGTTTCGCGGTCATTGATAGCTCTGCAAATATCTTCGACTTCTTCAGTATCTTTATTACAAGTTTCTTCCTCACTGGATGCGGACGAGTATTCTTCTTCAATTATTTTATTTGACGTGCTTGCTTCACTGGCATTCCTACCAGGAAATAAAAGAATCATCACACTCCATATAATACCGTTATGTAGAGTCTTTTCTTCTTTGGTCAACAGCATTCTTACCTTGGAGGAAGAGCGTTGTTAAGCAGTTTATTAGCTCTCTTCCTTAATCGCTCCTGCAACACTTTGTTGGAATTTCCTTCAGCCAAATATTGATCACCTGCTTCTCCCAAAACCTCAACATGCCTTCTCATAAAACTCAAAACACTTTTCCACTCTCTTCCACATGTTTGCACAGCTTGAAGAAGAAGAGTATCTTCGACTTGAGTGTAGTTTTTCCTTGGTTTTCTTTGCTTGTTGCTGTCCATCGCGCCTTTCTCACAGGATTAAGAAAAGTGAAAAGAGCCCTAAAAATTCGCATACATAGGCACGTGCACACGTGCACTGGCCGTAATGTTTTTTTTAAATATTTTTGTTTGGTTTCGTGATTGCGAACGAAAACGTTGCATATACGTTTAATACACTATCTGTTCGCGTCAAGCAACAATGGATGTCCCACCTTTCCCAATGTTTATTGTAGTAACCCTGCTGTCTATCTTTGCAGCTATAAAATTGAGTCTTCAAAGACCAAAACGTTTGGCCCCTTTATTTCCTATGCATTTAATAGGGAACCTGCTCATCACACTCGTTGCGCTTGTCTCTACGGTACCAACGGGAGCTAATCTCCTAGCCCGACTTTTTGGCAATCAGCCGCGGAGTCATACAGACGACTTCCTGCTATAGGCCATGGAAGAAGAAGGAATCTATCACGACGAGCAAAGGCTGCTAGCTGATGGGGGATACGCTAACGCACCACCTCTTATCACTCCAAGGCGTATTGCTTACATTAGACGACAACAGAATGCCAACAGAGCGCTAAGGTCGCTTCGTATCCGCGTAGAGCACGCCATTGGATTCCTGAAAATTTACTCAGCGACCTCGGATATTTTTCGACACATGAGGCCATTTCAACCCTTTGTAATAGCAACTTGTGGTGCTCTTGCTAATCGAAGGAAAAGAATTCTAAAAACACTGTAATGTTATATATGTTCTTTTTGATATCCTTTTCGGAAAAGTAAAACAAACTGGCTTAACACATGTTTATATTAGTGAGAGCAGAAAAATCCCTAGCTTAATACTGTAAACAAATCTCAAGATATGTTGATACTACTAGCGTTTACTAGTCAGTTGTGACTGTTTTGGTGCGTTGAATACAAATGGTGTATAAGAAAGTTCATAAATATATGACGTTTGGGACATTAGTTCTTCGTAAGAAGAGGATTGACTATTAAGGACCATAGTAGTAAGACGAAGGAGTAACGTCAGTAACAATAGTTACAAACTTTCTTTCACAGTTGTTATTTATCTAATAATACATTGTACTAGCTGAGAAAACAGTAAGATAAGGAGTTTTGAAAATTCTATTGGTTAAATCTGGAATAAAATAATGATAGCTCTTTTTAATTTATGCTATTCCGGTCGGATTAAAGAATGCGGAATATACTTTCCCTATGCCGCTAAATTGGAAATGTCTATTTTGAGACGATCAAAATGGCGCGGGATGGCGTTTTTCATCCATGGAGAAGCTATTGTATTCAGAAAATCTATTGTAAAAGGCTTATTTTCGTTCCATGTATCGCATTAAGTGTGATTCATTGTATTTTCTTTTAATTTTTTATTAATTTTGAGTTGGTGATCAGGGATAACTTTTTTTAGCGTAGCTTCATGCCGATAGACACGCGCATTTTGAGGGGCACTGCTAAACAGCGAAACACCGAAACGAAACACCAGAACGAAACACCGGAACGAAACAGAGACAAATTCGTGATATTACAAATATCATGCAATAAAAAATCAAAAAAATCAAAATACACGATAGTACAATGATATAAAAGCGATAAAGCTTACCTTTATGCCTGTGCTTTATGATCTTTGATCCGTATCGATCGTTTATTGCCTTTTATTAACCATGTCTTTTCGCTGGCTATCAATCCAATTATTTCTCGAATTTGAAGGATTCCAATGGTTCTTTTAATAAACCAAGCATTAGTCTTAACTGCTTCTGTCTCTAGTGTCTACACCAAAAAAATTGTGAAAAAAGCTAAAGTGAGGGGCGACGCCATGTTTATTCAAACAAAAGCACAGGAAGCCCACCTCTTGACAAACCAAATAAAGGAATCTGTCATAAAATATCGTTTCCTAAACTGCAGGTGGTGATTATTAGTGTTTTAAATAATGATAGACAAGAAGATGGAAAGCTTAAGGTTGTTTTCGCAAGTTACCATTACCTATAGCGACTCTGTACAATGGTAAAGAAAAAAAATGCTTATTGTAGTACTGTATCAGATTAGTAAGTAAAACGAGGTATATGGGTTCAATGATCGGCGTTATTTTGGGGCTCAGGGATCACATTTTAGCTAATTTTGGGCTCGGAGATCCGAGTTTCATTGTCTAAAAAGGTAGTTGGATCATGTACGAAACTTTTCGGATTTTTTAGGCATTAGAGATGTGCCTTTTTAGGCCGGGATCCGAAATTGTTGGGTTTCCTTTGGGGCTTCCTGTGCTTTTGTTTGAATAAACATAGCGTCGCCCGAGAACTTTAGCTTTTTTTCACAATTTTTTTGGTGTAGATACTAGAGACAGAAGCAGTTAAGACTAATGCTTTTTTTTATTAAAAGAACCATTGGAATCCTTCAAATTCGAGAAATAATTGCATTGATAGCCAGCGAAAAGACATGGTTAATAAAAGGCAATGAACGATCGATACGGATCAAAGATCATAAAGCACAGGCATAAAGGTAAGCTTTATCGCTTTTATATCATTGTACTATCGTGTATTTTGATTTTTTTATATTTTTTATTGCATGATATTTGTAATATCACGAATTTGTCCCTGTTTCGTTCCGGTGTTTCGTTCCGGTGTTTCGTTTCGGTGTTTCGCTGTTTAGCAGTGCCCCATTTTGAGACGATCAAAATGGCGCGGGAATGGCGTTTTTCATCCATGGAGAACCTATTGTATTCAGAAAATCTATTGTAAAAGGCTTATTTTCGTTCCATGTATCGTATTAAGTGTGATTCATTGTATTTTCTTTTAATTTTTTATTAATTTTGAGTTGGCGATCAGGGATAACTTTTTTAGCGTAGTTTCGTGCCAACAGACACAATGTTGAGACGATCAAAATGGCGCCCTATTCATCGCTTTCAACAACGTGGTTTTTGCTGTCAACCTTATTAAAAAAAATCCAATACAACAGCAATTTATCAAACTCAGTTTAGACACACATAAATCGAATTTAGAAACATTTAGAAATGTTAAAAATGTTTGATTTGGAGAACAAATTTTCATTTCTATAAAAATTTTCAGACCCGCAGTGTAAAGGTCAGAATCATGCGAAAAAAATCAAATTCGCACAACTTGGAAACAAAACGGTGAAATAATCTGAAATTTTCTAAACGCAATACCCAACAACAATAATGGACAAGAACTTTTAAACAAACGGTTTGAAATTTTTGTTAAAAGATGGAAGCCAATCATGACTGACTGGATCTTGATTTGATTGCGGTCGTACCTTGTAATGATTGCCCAAAACTAATCTAAAATGCCTTACAAATATTTTATAAAGCTTTACTACTGCTATAAGTTATATTTGTGTTATTGGTTTGACAATTCCCTTAAGAAATGAACTCCAGGTGACTGAACCATGCATTGCGGGTGATCGAACCATGATTCCAGGCGACTGAACTCATAAACGACTTCACTGTAATTCGTCTGCCCATTCGTAGCAATATTCAATCCTCATTACATACATTTGATATAAACTTTATTATATGTGAATTTAAACTTTATGATCTGTGCATTATAACCTTGAATTGAGTTTAAGCATTCTTTACATTTACATTTACCAGTTAGGTCTTTCGCTGAATACTGAGCATTTTAGATTTCTTATGATTGAATTTGAATTCTTATGTGTGAATTTGAACCCCAATTACTGAATTTAAACTGTGAATGAAAAGATTTAATGGAGTGCAGCTTTAAAAAACATCTTTCATTCAAACTTCCCTTATTTTAGCAAGTTGTTTCCTGGCTCAGTATCAGACATAGCTATTGTTGAAAAGTTTGGGTCATACGACACTTTAAGTCTGGAGATCTGATACTTGTGGACAAAATTTTTTTTGTTACAAGGTATTGTTCCCAATGGTGTGTTTGTTATTATCCCCCCATTTTTATGTAATGGGACATTCACCAAAAGTGAAATAAGGTTAACCAAAAGTATCGCACAAAGCAGAATTTAAGTTTAAAGAGCAAATGCAAGTGTGAAAGATTTTAAAATCCTGTCTTTTATTCCACTGACATAAGCTATTACAGTGAAAAGTTTTTTAATTATTTGCTGGATTGGTTAACTTACAAAACTCTCTCACCAAAGAAATTATATACACTGCAAACTTGGGATATGTTTTTTATGTCTTAGTGAATATGAATAGACTGTATTCAGAAGCTTGAATTATAACAATGAAAAAATACAACTACTTCATAAATGCTTGAAAATAACACGTTAAGTTTATACTCTTGACTCCTTACAATTCACTTCTAGCTTGATAATCTATTTACCGTTTAACAAGTGAATGCAGGCCAAGAATGTAGAATACATTTCACTTGGTTTCAAGAGTGAATGTCTGTAATGATCAGGTAAAATTTAAAATCTGCAGCAAACACTTGCATCCTGAGAAATGCTGTTTATAGTATCTGGTCATGTAAAAAAAAAGCCCTACACAAGATGAGATCTACCTCATTCTCTGCTCCAGAGAACAAGAATAATGAGCCTTGGTTTGAGAGATATCCCTCCAGCATTATGTATGTAAAATTAGTATTATGCTCCAAATACTTATTATTATTATTATTATTATTATTATTATTATTATTATTATTATTATTATTATTATTATTATTATTATTATTATTATTATTATTATTATTATTATTATTATTATAAACATGACAGTAAGGGAACAACCTGCAATTCATGCTTTCTGTCGAGACTATTGGAACCACAGAGTTCTCCAACTATCAACTTGAGTGAGCAACCAGCCTCCATTTGTAAAGAATTACTAAAACATACTTATAACTTATCAAGTTAGCATAAATACCTAACTGGCTAGCATCATGTTATTTCAAATGCAGAATGTCTTGTCTGTTATTAAATGAACGTAACTTTTAATAAAAAGTAACTTAAACCTATTATTTGTTTTATCGCTTCTCTTCTGAAAGATAGATATTTTTACACATTTCAATACGACAAATGAGGAAAGTATACTATACCAGTCAAGATTTAGGCCCCCTTTCTGCTGTGAGGTTTAGGTGTAAGATCTTACACTCTGTTGTTATGGCAACCTTCTTACAGCCTTACAACTTTACAGCCTTACAACCTTACAGCCTTACAACCTTACAGCCTTACAGCTACTGTTTTGAAATACTTTAAAAGGCTGTAAGGGCGTAAGGCTGTAAGGTTGTAAGGTTGTAAGGCTGTAAGGTTGTAAGACTGTGAGGTTGTAAGGTTGTACGCACAGGGACTCCCATGCATGTCAAAACGATTCTGATTGATAAATAGTTCTAGTACAGATTTTTGCAAGTGTGTCATGACATGTGGGTTGTTATTGTCACACACCCTCAGCAAGAATGGCCGTAAGACCTTGCAGAGAAATCTTACACCCAAATGCAGACCCTAAACCGGGACACATTTGAAGTATACTCAAATGACCTTGAAAACACCCCTGTCTGTAATCATCGATAGGCTTTCTGTAGTGAACTGTTGCCAAGGTTATGACATAAATCAACACTAAATTTGTCAAAACAAGCTGAGAGATCTCTGGTTGCTTTACAAATCATTTACCAAGAGTGTTTTCCCTTTGTCCAAGTTTCGCCTATGCATAAGTTTTGTCTACTAAAGTTGGCCTATGTATCAAATGCATTGTAAAACCTATCTATGAAGGGTGAGACAAATATACTGTAAAAAAGGAAAAATAGTTCTTGTGTAAAGAATATAAGTTTTACATGAAAAGCAAGGCAAACAAAGTAAGGGAAACACTGAAAACGTTAGATACAAACAAGTAACTGGTAAGCGTAAAATGAGTGTGACTCTGTACTTGACACAGTAAGTATATAAAAAAGGTAAAACAAGGCGACTGCTGTTGAGTAAAGTAAGAGAAACGTTACAAATGAGTCAAGAACTTCTGAGATGCTAAAGAGTTGTGTAACAACAAAAGCGTAATGACTACTGTAGTCAAGTGAAAGCGATCAACTAAAAAAATGTATTATCCAATATTATGAACAATAAACATACAAAATATCGTCAAAAATAGAAAGTTTATTTTCAATGTTTTGGTCCTCCCATGGAATAGATAAAATATGACATTTATATTAAGTTTATTTACAAGTTATTGCTTCATTCTATCAATACGACAAGACTATAAAGTTTATTTTTATTCTACTCTATTAGTTTCTTGAAGGCCCATTGAGGGTGGAACAAGCTCTTAAAAGTTGTGTGACTGATTTCTCACTTCTCTGGTACTACTCCCACATGTCAAAAGTTTTTGCCTGGAGCTTATGATATTTTTTTCTTCGGAATTCTCTTGAGCTTACCATTACTTATCAACCTAATACTGAGTTCGCAGATTCTAGCTTCATTGTGCAGAAGCTTGACTAATTCGTAAAATTGAATGTGACATCTACTCCCGGCTCATTGGTTCAAGGCATGATGCCATCCTTTAAGGTCATTATTGATCCTGATTGGCTGTCCAAAGACACTCCAAGTCTTTGGTGGATGAACGGTCCACTACATCCATTGGCCATCAAAGTCCTGAACAAATTCTCGCAGTGCTCTCCTGTTGGCTTGGGACTTGAGTCTATTGAACTGACATGGAATCTAATGATGGTGCAGGAAAGGAAGGGCCATCATTTTTCTCACGTACTTGTAGACGTCTTCATTCTGTTGGTACAAAGGCTGGAGACCAAGTTGTTGTATCTGGAAAAACAAAATAAAATGAAATTCTTCCCAAAAGCCTTTTTTTGCACCAGTTCAGTTTTACCTTTCTCCAAAGAGCCTGAGTGCAATGGAAGGCATAGCCCTTAAGCTTTACTTCTGGCATTACAGACTTTAGGGCTGCCCATAGAGCTTTCACAAAATCTAGAGTTGCATGTCATACGGATGGCTCCTCAGGCAAAAGCAATATTTTAATCCACAATGTCACAACTCTTTGGTATCATGGGTCACGCATTCAATATTATGATATACTTTTTTTGTCGTCTTTTTTTCTTCTTTTCCAACAGCACCACAAATACCAAGGAAAGCTGTTTTGCGTTGTTATTGGATTTGACAAAGGTATTTATGGTAAAAAGTTGTGTAAATGGCCAATGGACAACTTTAAAAGTACTATCTATGTACCAGGTCTTGGCAGCTGACAGCATCCGCAGCTGGGCATTTGAGACAAACGAGTGCCTACAATATCTTACTTAAATGTCGGCTTGTAGGAATTCCTGAGGAATGGCTTGCAGATCCAACATGAAATCCAAATCTTTGTGGTAATTTGGTCTTAGGTTTTTTTATTAGACGATTCACTGCATGGGCAATGTTTTCCGATACAGGGAGGGCTTCTCATGGACTGTCGGTTAACTCATTAGAACCTAGAGACAAAGAAAGAAAGAAAGAAAAAAGAGGAAAATGAGCTATGTGTTTACTTGGAGGCTGATATAAGTAAAGCAAAGTTATACCTCTTCCACAATTCTAAGAAACACAGCAAGTCTTAATATTTACTGATTCTCTTCATTTAACATTTTCCTTTAAAATCGACCAGGAATTTCAAGCTTGGGCTGCCTGTGTTTTCACAATATGCAAGACACCATGCAGACTGATTTCATCGTAAGATTTCGATTCATCACAGGAAGTCAAAGTTAGAGAAAGAACACGCACTTATTTAGCTACAGATACCGATGTATTGCCACTGTTCCTCCCTGGTAACGAAAGAATGAGACCTCAGGGTGCACAAAGATGCTACAAGAAATAATCCGGAGGAGAAAACCAAGACATCACAAAAAAAAACAGCTCTTATTAAGGCCACATTATGATAGGAGTTTTATTGTAAAATGATTTTTTGAAAGCCGTCCACCCCCTTCAGGGGTGAACCACGAAAAGGACAGATTGCTACGAAGGCATCACGTCCATGGGGTATAGGGGCTGTTGACCAGAATCTGTAAAAAAGGAATGTCAACAATGTAAGTATATATATAAATTCTAAGTATAAATGCAATAGATGTAAAAGATAAAAAAAGATAAGGATTTCTTCTTGGGGATTTACAAGGGTATTCCATAGTTACCGGACTGTGGCCTCTGAGTCATTTCATTTTTGTATATATAAATATATATACCTATCAACTTGTCTAATAAATTTTCTCCTTTGACTGGTTTTACCAGACTACTTGAACATTGTAGGGACAACGCCAGCTTTAAGAAGTCTTTTTCCTGAGTAGTTTGGAGGACGGTAAACACTGTCTTAGAAATGTTTTGAGCAAACCCTCATGCTGTGTGTTATCTAAAAAGAGAACAAAACTATTATCTTACTGAAGAAAGCAAAGACCAGTTTTTCATATTTACCTTGAAATAGGGTCCTTCGTATTTCTTACTTTTGTAATGCAGGCACTTCTTAGTGTTGCATCTTTAGGAAACGGATAAAAAGAAAGTGTTGGGTTGTAGCGGGCATCCCCATTACACAGAAGAACACTGCGGTGAAACTGTGTTTTGTGAAACTGTGACTGGTTTTACCAGACTACTTGAACATTGTAGGGACGACGCCAGCTTTAAGAAGTCTTTTTCCTGAGTAGTTTGAAGGACGGTAAACACTGTCTTAGAAATGTTTTGAGCAAACCCTCATGGTGTGAGTGAGTGAGTGAGTGAGTGATACTTTATTTATACTCGAAAAAAAATTCTATCAATATAAAAATTGCTTTACAAGAATGTCGAGTTAAATAAGAATACAATTTAGACAGCTAAAAAAGTTTATGAGAGTCCAACAGAAGAAAGCTTTCTTTTAAATTCACTTATACTTCTAGCTGACTTAATATCTGAAGGCAAAGAGTTCCATGCTTTTGCACCTTCATAGGAGAACGCACGTTTGAGGTACTCAGTGTTTGGTTTCGATAATTTTAAACACTTTTCTCCCTTCTGCAAATTATATTTTGTAGTTTGATACTCAAAGCGGTCTCTTAAACTTTGAGGTGCAAGAGCATTCAAAGTCTTGTACATTATTGTGGCTTTATGTTTCTTCCGCCTGTTTTGAAGATTTTCCCATCCTAGAGACATTAAAATGTCGCGCGACCTAGTTTCATAATTACTCTGAGTTATAATTCGGCCTGCGCGATTTTGCATTTTTTGGAGTCTGTCAGCTGATGTTTTTGGTAAATTATCCCAAACCACATCGCAGTAGTCAAACCAAGGAGTTATCAGCGAATTATATATTGCAATCGCCGTCTCCTGGGGGACGTAATCACGAACCTGTCTAAGGCCAGCCAGGCCTGATGAAACTTTTTTACATATATGATCGACATGGTCAGCCCAGGACAGGCGTTGGTCGATTACAACCCCCAGGGTTTTGGCTGTTTGGACGCGTGCGATTTGTTTACCTTCAAGGTAAACATGTGGTTTGGAACTTATTTGATGTAATTTGTCGTCAGACCCAATAAACATATATTCAGTCTTTGTTGAATTAAGGCTTAATCTATTTGCCATCAACCAGTTGGATATGCTAATAATATCAGAATTGATCTGCTCAGATAAAGATTTTACGGAAGTATTACAAGCCGTGAGGCTTGTGTCGTCCGCGTACATTCTTGTACTTGAAAAATGTACACTATTTGGTAAATCATTAATATACAATATGAATAATAATGGACCTAGGATTGACCCTTGGGGAATTCCACAAAGGGTTTGTTTTATAGTAGATAATGTATTATTCACGTTGCATCTCTGTCTTCGCTCAGGTAAATAGGATTTAAATCACTTCAATGAATTTTCTGCAATGCCCTAATTAGAAGGATAGAGTGTTAACTGTATCAAACGCTTTCGTAAAATCAAGGAAGGTGATACAGTTAATCTTCCCTTCATCTATATTTGTAAGCCATTCAGTTGTAAGTTCCAGCAGAGCAGTAGTCGTTGAGTGCTGTGGTCTAAAACCTGATTGTTTTTCAGAGAGCAGGTTATTTGAACTAAGATAAGTATATAACTGGTTGAAGACAATTCTTTCGAAAAGTTTAGCAATGGCAGGAAGTACTGAGATAGGGCGATAATTGTTTAAATCATCTCTATCATTTGCTTTATGAATAGGAGTTACCTTGGCGAGTTTAAGGTCATTTGGAAAAATACCACTGTCTATAGATTGATTGAAAATCTTAACTAAGGGATTAATAATAATTGGAGCACCTTCCTTTATCAAGCGCACAGATATGCCGTCTAAACCCGTTGCCTTATTACTTGATATAGAGTTTAAGATCTTAGATAATTCATCAGAAGTCGTGTGTTGTAATTTAAAGGTCGAGTTTGCTTTATTTAGATAATAGTTAAAGCTTAGTGGTCCTTCCGGGATTGTACCGGCTAGCTTTGTCCCTATTTCAGAAAAATGATCGTTAAAAAGCTCAGAGATTTCTTGAAAATCACAAATAGTGTTTTCCCCGCTCTTTAAGGAGGTTATACGAGTTTTGTCTTTACTTTTTCGAGATAAGACTTCATTTATTGTTTTCCAAACTTCGCTCGAATTTCTCGAGATTTGTGAAAAGTGAGTTTCATAGTATTTCTTCTTAGCTTTTTTGATTTCATTGTTTACTCGGTTTTTACTTGCTTTGTATTTTTCCCAGTCATTATTTTGGTTTGTCTTTATTGCTAATTGTTTTAGTTTGTCACGTTCGAGCATCAATTTTCGTATTTCAATTGTCAACCAAGGCGTCCTATTTCTTATGCGCTTCCGCTTTAACGGTGCGTGCAATTCAATAATAGATAGAAACAATTCTTTCCATTTTAACCACATATCATTTGGGTCCTTTAAATCACTCAGGCTATCCCAAGGGAGTGACGCCAAGTCCCTACGAAAATTGTTTGCATCAAAATTTTTGAAAGTTCTAAATGTTATTATTTTGTGCTTATGAGTTGTTGGTATAGCTATCTTGCGTATAGCATACACCAGGCTGTGGTCACTCAAAGAGAGGTGTATAACACCGCTCTGGGCAACCCTGTTTGGAGTGTTTGTAAGAATGATATCAATCAATGTTTTGCTTCTTTGGGTGATTCTTGTTGGTTCAGTAATTAGTTGATGTAACTGAAATAACTCAGAAGTATGTCTTAGTTGACGAGCCTGTGTACTTGTATTACTATTGATTAAATCACAGTTCAAATCCCCCAAGACATACAGCTCTTTGAATTCAGAGTCTATTTTTGTCAAAATATTTTCGAGAATGTTACAGAAAGCTAAAACGTCATAATTTCGTGGTCTATAGCAAGCTAATACGATAAATGGTCTACTGTGTGGTTTCGTTATCTCAATACATAGTGATTCAGTGTTGTTATCAGATAGATCCGGACGGCTTTTGCCGTTTATACTTGATTTTAAATACAAACTAACACCCCCACCTTGACGATTTCTGTCAAACCTATACAATTCATAGCCTTCAATACCTACTAGAGAACTTGGGATAGTAGGGTCAAGCCTGGATTCATTTATAGCAAGAAGATCAAGGCTCTGATTTGCGACCCATTTCCTCAGTTCATCAATGTGTGCGAGTAAGCTAGCAATATTCAACGAGGCCATTTTAAAACCTCTTACCTTTGGTATGTTATGGCCAGAAATTGATACGTTGGATTGATTTGAAAAGCTTTCCTCTATTGGTACTCTACCTAAGGATCAAGTAAAATTAGATTTAATATGACTATTGAAGTCTTTGGCGATGGCTCCTATGCCGGCTCGGTTGAGGTGGAGTCCCTTGTCATTCAATTCTTTGGTTGTGATTTTGTGCTTTATGAGAGTCCATCCTCGGTTTGAACAGAAGGATCCAAGCCGCTTGTTAACATCTATTCTGGCAGTTTCAAGCATACTGGAGTCTTGTCGAGCGGTAATTTCTGAAATTGCTATTTTACACTCTGGAAGGGCATTCTCAATGCTTTCACATACTTCAACAATCTTATCTGTTACGGTACTTGGAGTATCACTTTTAAAGTTGTTGGTTCCCGTAATTTAGTAATTTACTGTGTGTTATCTAAAAAGAGAACAAAACTATTATTATCTTACTGAAGAAAGCAGAGACAGTTTTTCATACTTACCTTGAAATAGGGTCCTTCGTGTTTCTTACTTTTGTAATGCAGGCACTTCTTAGTGTTGCATCTTTAGGAAACGGATAAAAAAAAAAAGTGTTGGGTCGTAGCAGGCATTCTTGAGCCTGAGAATTAGATAGTGCCTTTCCAACATTACTCAATTAAACTAAATAATCTGCCAGGTTTTTAACTTTATCATAACCATCAATGTTACTATGCCCAACAAATTCCTGACACAAAAAGACAAAACTTATGATATGATATACACATGTATTTCTAATTAACATAGAGAAAAATTCCTCTCTCATGGATGGCAATCAAGGGACATCTTCATCAGAAGTAGAACTTGCACTCTCACATTCTGGATCTAATGGAAAACAAGTGCATGAATGAATAACTGATATTTAAAAGTTTCGACTATTTTATTTTCTTTGCTTATCATCACTATCTTTCCTAAAGAACATTATACCCATTGAATCCAATGTGTAATCTTCATTATCTTCAAAACCTTCATCTAAATTTTCTAGATCTATATCTAACAACAGTTCTACCCTTGACTGTTCTCCTTCCACATCTTGCAATGTTTCTTAGGAACCTTGCCAGTTTCACTGTAGATGTATTCCACCCCAATCTGCTCACCAGAAGAAAAGTGAATGAATGCATAAAAGTCTCAATATTTGCTTAATGTTGTAATGCAGAAGACTTATAAAACATGTATTAACTTTCGAAGAAGATTACAAACCTGTGTGGATGCAACCTTCCCAGACACCACAAATGACTTTCGTACCAAGGACTTCTTCACTTAACTTGTTGATGGCCTATAGCTCTCCACTATATGTTTCTGGGCCACAAGAAACCACTGATAAAGCATCAACAGCACGGTCAGCATTCCACCTTTGTAATCCCCCCCAACAAATATGCTTGGAAGTGCCAATCACTAGCAATAGTACCTTAAGGATACACGGAACACAATCGGGTCGGGTTTTTTGAACGCTCATAGCGCGTTTAGTTTATATAAATTTCCCCATAAAGTATACATTTTCTAACAGCTTAAAGTTCAAATATTCCATATTCGATTTTACTTTTGGATGAAAATAATTCATTTTGGATAAATTGGGCATTGATCGCTATGGTTCGAGGCGAGATGTTTGTTCTCCTTCTGGTCAGCGTAAACGGATCAAAATTTTTTTGCATCTTATTACACGTATGTTGTTCTACCAAAGTGTGTCTGCGTTTTTTCTTTTAGCGCTTCTTTAATCTTTTATTCAATTCCAAAGTTATGACTACGTGTTTTTAAGGGCATTCTTGAGAAAATGGCAAATATCTGAGAAAAGAAAAGGAAAAGGAAAAAACGCAGACACACTTTTAAACTCGAGCATAGTAGGAATCCACATGCCAAGTTTCACGGTAATTAATCAAAAACCGAGGGAGAATAAACCTTCTGAAATTGTGTATTTTACCAAAAACTACTTTTGAGAAAAACACAAGTTTATTTACTCAATGTTGACAAGTTTCTGCACAGTACGCCAATGAGCGTAAAGTAAGTAATATGATATCGGACCATGGCCAGGACAGCGGGTATACTGTACTTCCGGTCTCAAGCTTATTGACCTTCGTGTCGCGGTGTTTACCTAAATCTCAAAGTTCGTTTCGAGTTCATGATGGTCAAAACCAGAGGTCGAACATCTAGTTCAACTGAGGGGGGCCGAGGAAGGGGCCAAGGAAGAGGCCGAGGGCGAAATGCTGAACAAACCAGAGAACAACAGGATGTTTTGTCGTTCTTCTTCTCCCTCTTCTTCCTTCGATGACTGGTTCAATTCTTCGTCTTTGCTTCGGCCTAGAAGCTTCTTGGCACTAGCACTGGCACTATCACTTCGCTTAAGAAGCTCTTCTTGATTATAGTAAGAGCCTTTGTCACTCAAAGAGAGTGATTTAGCATTCTCATGACAGAATGCTGTGGAGGTACGTCTTCTTTTCCTTTTGTTAGAACCTCCACAGAAAGGATTTCTCTTTTGCTTACGAGGCATCTACCAACGCTGATATCCCACGAAAGAATTAAAAACAAAACTGAAGAAATCTAGTAGAAGTAATCAATCTTTATAAATAACTAAACTCTGTAAATATGATATAATTTGTTCGATCGTCCACTTAGTCGCCTCCTCATTTACAGCTTGATATGTTTTCACTGCTACGGCTCCACAATGCTCGTGACGTCAAGCTTACTTGGATCAATCGACTTCCGGTGAATAGATAAATGACAGTTCCTGTCAACAGCACAACACCTACTGGTAACTTCTAAAAATGCTTTTTTACTAATATCTCCCTTAATAAAAAAAAATTAACTTAATTTTTGTATAAAATTAAAGATTTTACTTTTATATTTGATATAGCATGGTTTCAAAAAATATATTTTTGACGAAAATTGTGTTCCGTGTATCCTTAAATATACCATTAATTTTTCACATAACAAAGGACAAAGAACTTACCTGGAATGAACCTATTGATGGAATGACTCCAAGCATGTTGAAACCTGGGCACATCTGTATGTGGGCAGTGTTATTTTACCCTTGTGAATGCTCCCCTTGCACACATACAATTGAGTGTTCCAACTGAGTGTTCCAAATTTCCCAGGTGCAGTCGTAGTCAAGTAAAGGAACGCCCATAATATGACCTCACTTCAGTCCGTTGGTTATGTAGCAGAGTAGAGTTGTTGCCAAAGCTTCTCTGTCTTAGTGATCTTATTAATCTACCGTCACAGGCATATTGGTAGGTTAACAGTACTGGAAACTGAAGTTGATGTCCATAATCAAGCTGCTTTACGATGTCTGGACTCCAACTGATGACTTTTCCCTTACAATTTCTACATTCCGTCAATGTCCAAAACTTGACACACATTATGGTATAAACCAGCAATTGTAATTTCTTTATTTTCACAGCCAGGGTGTGGACAGAGAAATTCCATATTCCTTAGCATTTCCTCCAAGTTGATGCCGAAAGGAAACAGCTTTGTGATGGCATTTCCTCCATTAAGGGGTCCACAACCCTCCTCAGCCTGTCAAGCTAAGGTGGCCAGGCTAATTAACCGCCGCCCAGCACACGGCCTTGGATTAAAACAGGTTGTAGCAACACGCATTACATTATACTTTTCTTAATCTGAAATAAAACATTTTGCATAGTAAAGTAAATACATGTATTTATATTTATAGGATTTAAAGATAATTTTTTATATGTAAATTATTATGCTTATTACAATTATTATTTATATTATAATGTATTAAATTATTAAAGGTGTTCAATTATATACCGTCATGGTGGTCGGACGTGTCCAACTTTAGTCCTTAAACCTGGTCTACTTTCTGCTCAATTCATATGTAGAAGAAAAATCTCATAGAACTAGAAAAGTTAAATGTCGAAAAGGAGAGAAAGAGAACCAAATTCTTCAGTATCATCGCAAGAATCTTCGCCAATTTCAAAAAGTTGTAAAATGTTGAACGAAGAACACGTGGAAGGAAAGAACACTGACAGTGAAAAACCAACGCTGGAAATGATTTATACCAAGTTAATGAGTGTAGAAGACAACACAGTTAAACTCATAAATGAATATGCTGAACTTAAAAAAAATTATGAGAAACTTAAAGAATCCTTCGAAGAACAATCTGGTAAAATTCATGAGCTTGAAGTGGAATTAAAAGAGCAATGTGATGTAGGCAATGTTACAACAAGCGATATATCAGCTTTAAAGTCTAGAGTGAGTCAATTGGAAGAAAATCAAGATGAGATAAGCCAGTACCAAAGGAAATATAACTTGGAAATTCATGGTGTTCCCGAGTGGGACAACGAGGACTTAGAAGAGATCGTCGAAGGAATTGTGAAAGAAGTTAAAGTGGAGATAGATAGTGGCGATATCGATATTGTTCACAGACAGTATTCTAAGATAAAACCCAGACCGATCCTGGTAAAATTTAAATGTTATGAAGATAAGAAGAGTTTATATGAGGTGAGATGGAGGCTTAGGAAGTACGAAGGAGATGACGAAAAGCTAAATGGTGCGGAAAAGATTTTCCTAAATGAGCATCTAACATCTGAAAGAAAGAAGCTGTATGCAGAAGTGAGGAAGCGAGCAAAGCAATATAAATGGGCCAGCTTTCAAACTAGGGATGGAAAGATTTTCGTTAAAAAAGAAAAAGGTGGTAAAACATATAAAATAACAACACAAGTGGACTTGGAAGAATTATTCATGTAAAGCTAAGTATAAAACTGAAATAACTTAAGCTATAGAACTGTATATAAAGACAGTATTTAATTACTGGATATATTTTAGAAGTTAATATTTATATACTGCGCGAAGTTTATCTTTCATCTTAGTTAAATATTACGTCTCCTTTTCAATTTTATTGATTTTTTTTCCTTTTTTTTCTCTATTTTGTCTTACTCTAAAAATTTAAATATGCAGAAGTAGACCTGGAATTTTTGGCTTCATCTTGCTGCGTCCTTTGATAGTTTTGACAATATGTTTGTTAAGTGTTGTATTGTTTCGTTTTGTTTTGTATGTGTATTACGTGTTAGTGTTGTTGATAGTTTTTCAAATTGGATTTTCAATCTTTTTTGCACCAAACAATACGGCTACTTTTATTTTGTCTTCTGGTATCTTGCTATTGTTATACATTAGGGTCTTATTCTTAAAAGAGGAGGATGATGCAAACAGGCATTAATTGTAATATGATATCACGTACTATAGATACAAAATTAAGGGCTTTTCAGTATAAAATTTTAAATAATTGCTTATATCTGAATCAGAAATTGTATGTTTTCAAACTAGTCCATTCTCCAAAATGTAGTTTTTGTTTAGAAGAAAATGAAACAATGTCTCACTTTTATGTAGAGTGTGTTGAAACTAGAAATTTTTATTTCAAGTGTTGTGAATGGCTAAAAGGGGCTTCAATAGTACTTCCTGTCTTAAATTTTGAAAATATTCTATTAGGAAATAGTGAAGATGTTTTGGTCAATTTTTTGTTTGTTTTGTGGAAATATGTTGTGTATCAGTGTAGAAGCAAGCAAAAAATTCCAGTGTTAAATGATTTTCAAACAAGTTTAAGATATGAAAAGTTAGAATATGAAGTAGCTAAAAAAAGGTCGAAATTGTTAGTGCATTTAAAAAAATATGAAAAGATTAGGGTGATTTTGTAAGTTGATTGGAATATCGAACGGATGAAATAGTGATATCTAAAATATAGTTCAAATAAATAAATTAAAAAATTAGTAGCATTGTAAATTAGACGACCTTCTGTAAAGAAAAAAAAATTTTGTATTGTTGTCAAGTAAGAATTATAAATGTTGTAAAAAATATTGTAAAAAATAAATAAATAAAAAATTAAAAAAAAAACAAAAAAAAAAAACATGTACAGCCCAACCATATCAGCCTGCTTCAACACAACCACTGCCTATAAACAAGACCATATATTAAAAAACAGAACAAAACAATTCCCCTTTCAACATTCTTATCGTCCAGCCCTTTCAATTGCAACTAAACATGCAATTTTTCATCTGTTCAATTGCCATCATCACCTTCATTTTCAATAAAACCCTCATCTATTTCATCTTCAGCATCAGCTAGTTCTGCAGGAGGTTCTTCAGCAGTCATTTCTGTGTCTTTATCCTCTATCATGTCTTTGTTGAGCACTCTACCAGTTGGACTGTAGAGATACTCCACTCCAATCAGTTCACCTGAAAGCATTACATATAATGAAACAGTGAAGTCTATACTCAATCTGATCAATCTGCATTACAGTATTATAGTATGCACCTGTGTAGATTCCTTTTGTGTTTAAATCAGCGCACAGTTTCTTTCCAAATACTTTCTGACTTAAGTCATAGAGAGCCTCTGTCTGCAGTCCACTGCAGTATTAAAGACAACTGCAGCAGCTCGATCAGCATTCCACTATGATAAACCTTCAAGGAGATAGGCTTGGAAATGGCTATCACTTGCACTAGTGCCTGAAATGAAAATAAAACAAATCATATGAAGCAGGAAATAAAACTATATCTAGCAAATATTTATTAGCCAAAAAAGGATAGTCTACGAAAAAAGAAATGAAAAACACATTCATTTTGAATATATGATATATATATGATGTCTTAAATGTTAAGAAAGCACCTGGTACGAATCTGTTAATGTGCAGGTGGAATGATTCCAAAGATGTGGAGCGTCGAGCACCTCTATAGGTAGGAAGTTAAATACCTCCTTTCATTAACGTCCCTGTCTGGACATACAGCTGGACACCTTCAGGATGCTGTAGGCATGGTACATGATGTTTCTGAGAATCCTATATTTCTGCGGTTCGGTCACTGTCAAGCAGTGGTACATGCAAAGTGTCCTCTTCCTCACTTCCAGTAAAAGCCTCTAGAAGAGCATCAATCAACTCTTTTGTTTTGTGTACACCATGTGTAATTCTACGACAATGTAGGGCTATCTTTGCTTTGGTTGTACGAGAAATGATGTGTGCTTCTGAGGGGTCTGTAACACCTTCATTCAGTAGCGGATTTCTTTTAGCAGTCTTCAGCAACTCTGTATCTTCTCTATTCCACTCAAATATACACTTTGATAGGTGGGCGAGAAAGACACCAAAAAACATTTTTTGCCTTTTCTGCTCCACAAGTCTTGGTCAACATAGAACACTCAATCACAACCAAAAGTGTTTTCCAAAATCCATCTGAACGTTTGACCTCTGTAAACCCCAAATTGAACTAAATATTACCCAAGAACGTCAACCTCATTGTTTACGTCCCCCTCTCGCCTTTTGACTTCTATCAGGGCGTGTTCTCTAACCTATAATAGATCAAATGAAACCAGTAGTCATCCGTAGTCTAAAAACTCAAAGAAAATAGTTTTATCATGCTAAGGTTAATTGCCATTATGAGCTTAATAAAATTATATGCTTTGTTTGAATAAACTAATGATAGCGATTTTAAGACAGCTTAACTGCTTTGTATTTGAAAATAAATGCTATTAAAAAGAAAAAAATACTTATTGACCGAAGATAATAATAGCCTTAATTGTCTAATGAAAAGAAATAAAACGCGTTTGATTTACCTCAATTGGAGGCAGGCATTTCTTTGTTGGTTTATCCTTGCTCTTGTTCCTCACCTCTCGAGCCTTCTCTGTGCACTTCAGGATCAAAGTTCCGTTGTAGAATGGTTTAAATCTCAGCATACAGCCCATCTTACCTGAAAAATCACAAACAAAGGGAAAAAAGCACAAGAAAACAAGCAAGAAATATAATATAAATCAAAGATGCCAACCTTCGAAAACTGTGTGGCTGGCCTTTGTTCAATGGAATTTCGCTGTCAAAACCCACTTCCAAAGAACCCTAGTAGCTCGAAATGTCGTTTTAGTTGATCATTCTTCTGTGAAATGATACAAACTGAGAATAATTCACTCAATTTTCACATTATTGACTGCAGACAATCTAGCTTTTCTTAAATCGAGTAACGATCTCATATGTGGAAGGAAATCAGAAACCATTTATTTGTACTGGTTGCTCTTTGTTACCAATGTTGGAAAATGCAAAGGCTGTGATTGGTCAAATGTTTGAAAAATGAAGGGTTGTGATTGGTTCATTTAGATTCGAAGATTTGCCTGTTGCGACGCAAGAGTAAGGGACGCAATCCTCCCTGTTGCGCAGCGCACACAAAAATAAGTAAAACAATAAAAAAGTCCTTCATGTCAACAGCCCAAGCATATCATCCTGCCAATAATAAAACTTCCCTTCCAATTTCACGGCTTCCGGCGACAAATCGTCAGCAGTGTATGAGATCTAAATATGGTGCTGAAACCTCCAAGACAGAACGTAGTTTTTGTTTCTGTCGACCGTGGTGAAGCTTGGGAAGTATTTCAGCCTGAGAGGTGAAACCCAGAGGCAGGAGTTTCTTGGGCTCCAGCCCTTTCCTTGTAATTAGTTCAATCGCTCTTTCCACGGTGGCAGGGTAGGGAAACCTGTTCCTGTGGTCCAGCAACTTGCATATGAGTTCTTGAACGGTGAGGTGGCCAGCCAAGATGCCTGGTGGCTCAAAACATGACTGGCTGAGAAAAAACATGGGCAGGCAATCGTTTTGGTTCAACAGATCCTGGAGGAAGAGCTTGAGGAAGGCCTCTCCCACCACGGCAAAGGCAGTGTCCAGGTTTTCGCATTTTGCGAAAACCCGTTCGATCCGCAACCTCTGCCATTCTTGGTTGGTGCAGTTCGTAAGTGGAGGCGGGGAGAGGCCAACGGAGGCACTCTGGTGTGGGGCCAGCCCCAAGATGCCTCGCTGGTAGGTGGCACTGTCATCGTGGCAGGGATGGACGCCCAGGGAGACTGCGAGCTGGCGGTCTTCGGACGAGATGGGCCGCCATGGAAGAAGAACTCCAGCACCAGCTCGCACTTGGAAATTGGCGCTTTCTGGGATATGGACAATGGCGAGTACGTCCTGCTGCGCGTGTGCACCAGTGACTGGAGAGCTTGATGGGACCACAGCAGGTGGACGTCGCCGCTGCTTGGGGAGACCTCGCAGGCGCAGTGCACAGAGAGGGATGCAATGTCCTCATTGGGGACGTGAGTGTGAAGGGGAAGGGGATGGCGGTCCTTCTGACCCATTCTCACCAGGAACATATGTATCTTCATCTTGCGATCCTGGGCATTCACGAATGCTACGGCCGAGTCCAGCAGACCCAGTATGAATGAATGGTCCTGAAATATGAAATGGGGTTAATTGAGGCAAACATTAGTACCCAGTATAACATTGATATCTCATTGAATATTCAACAGATGTCACTCAAACTTCATGGGTGTGTTGTCCTTAGGGTGGGCTACACAACGAGCACTGGAACACATCGATCCATCAACGTCTTACATGATCCCCCTATTTGGTTATGACTAGGTTCTTGAGGTTATATGTTATAAAGACACATAGCTGCTGGAGAACGGCCATGTGGCTTAGATCATAAAACGTGTTTTTCTGGACCGTAGGGCAGGCCATGTCCGTTGATGGAAGGGCCTGTAGAAGATGTCTTAACCTATAGATAACAGTTAAGATAGTATATTAATTTCATTTTTACTGACATCAGCAAAGAGTAAACCCAATCCTCGTTCAATAAAGTGGTTACTTCAATATTTAATTACCTTTGCACCATTGACGTCAGCAAAACTTGTGTTTTCCTCTTGGCAGTGACAGGGTCCACAAGATCGAGACACCAGGTGTCCAAGGTGGCAGGCATCACGCACGCCAGGAGCTGGTACCCCTCAGAATATCTAACTGCGTGGCCATGAAGGTTCTTGAAAGAGTCCCACACCCGCCCCG
The DNA here is from genome assembly GCF_029948245.1 of Actinia tenebrosa. Lineage (NCBI taxonomy): Eukaryota > Metazoa > Cnidaria > Anthozoa > Actiniaria > Actiniidae > Actinia > Actinia tenebrosa. Next base: position 830,705 of record NW_028292570.1, read on the forward strand.
AAAGGTCGACGGCCCTTATGTGCTTTTCGCAGTAGCGAGAACACATTGTTGACTTTGGACCCGTCGAAGCGAGGGAGGATGAGGACCCGTCGAAGCGAGGGAGGATGAGATGCAGAAGGAATCTCCGCAAACGTGCCAAACGGTGCAACTCCAACACCACTCCATTTAGGTCGCAGTTTAGCCTGACATCTCCCGGAGATACTGTCGTGGCATGTAGGGGTACATGGACATCCTCGTCCAAGAAGAACGATTGCACGTTGTCGAATCGTTTATAATCCGTAAAGAGTGCGTCACTATTTGCAACTGCTGTTTGAGAATGGTTAGAATGGACCCAGTTTTGGAGTTTTGTAGTTTGAGATTTCAACAGTGTTAGCTCAGAGTCGAATCAGAAGAAATTAGACGTTGAAGAAAAAGAGTTTTGGGGAAGAGGCGTGAGAAAGAAAGGCATGAAGACGGAGGAAATCTCGCAGACTGCAAAGCAGTAAGCAGGGAGAGAAAGAAAACGTTAATTCCGCCAAAATTTCATGGAGGAGGAAAAAGAAAATGAACGTTAATGTCGAAGAATTCAGTTACAGACAATAATTCATGGAGGAAAAGGCAATTCACTAAAGATTTAGGGGAAGAAGATTTAAGCTAACGATGGGTTTTTATGATTGAAATCCCTAACCGAGAAAAAGTGGCCTATTAACAAGAAAAGCCTGATTGCACTACCAGAATAACTTTAATTTCAATAGAAAACACTTCACAAAAAGTGCACTTCAATGATTTTAAATAAGATTTCGCCAAGAAGTTGATTTCGGCAAATTATGTTGAAAGTAGCTGCAGAAAATCTCGACAAGGCAGTTGCTTCGCCAAACATCAACAGGACAGTTGGGTGGTTTTTCATTTTTATCATATTTTCCTTCAGTATCTATGAACAGAATAGCGACATTTGAAGCTTTGAATTGTTTCATGTTGCCATCTAAGATATCTATGAGCCATATCAGAAAACCTTTTCAGGTGGGGCGCAGTCTTTTGCTTAACTAATAAAGTAATCACCTACAAAAACGAATGTTTTCGGCTTGTTCTGTAGGTATCTTTATACCTAGCTTTCAAAAAATGATTTCCAAAAAAATTTGTTTTTGGAAAATAAATTTTGGCCTGCAATCCGCAAAATTTTGCCCGCCCAGCGCATTCCCCAGGACATTCTTTTTTGTCATGTTTATCCAATCTCGAGAAAGTAAGGAAAGTTGAGGTTTAAAATAACATTCCATTCCACTTCCATTGCCTGCCTTAAGGATAGCCTCCTTGGAGCCTGACTTGGTACAGTGTTTAGGCATACCTTTGATAAAACACAAAACACATTTGTTTTTAATCTGCTCTACATAAGGCCGCATTGGGTAACTAATTTGCGTTATCCAAATGTTTACTTTGTTCAGGTTGGGGGAGGGGCATTTGGGTTGCGGTGATCATGAATCCTGCGGGATGCGATGTTATTGATATTATATTATCGGTGTTTTGGAAGTTTTTTGGTAGGGTTGCTAAGAACTTCTTAACATTAACTTACCAAGAACAGGTAGTCCCAACATCAGGCTACATGCTTTCCCTCTTCCCGGGTTCCAACAAAAATGGATACAGGACATCCATCAAATTTGTTTTGTAGTATGTCTGCGTGCATCCCCATTGAAAAACAGCCAAGTGCCAACAATGCAGCACCGAAATTGTGCTTAAAAACAGCTTTTGCAATCTGTATTAAAAAAACAACAAACAAAGCAATTATTAAGGTAGTATTGAATGAAATGGGAATAGGCGGAAACATTTTAATTCATAACAATATTTTGTAACAATGACGTAGAAATAAACTATAAAAATAAGTGAATTTCAGAGTTCTTACGAGCATGATATTTGTCAGCGGTTTTGCAGTCAACGGCGTATGAATTACAATTCTCACCTCGTTGCTTCCAGGAACGTAAACAAATTTTTGCTCATTTTTGGAGATCAAATCACCCTGGAGATGCACGTGTACCTAAAAATAACCTAGAAAGTAGTGAATGAACGATAAATTTCTTTACAGAAAGTGTGACTCCGGAATTGTCATTTCATGTTCTTTTTCTCTTGTGTTTGCACAACTGTCAATGCTTACGGAACAAACATTGATTCTCAGTTAAAGTGTGCAATTAGAATGTTCAAAAATGAAAAAAACGAAAGTCTCGCCAATAATATAGATAATTTTATTTTCTCAAACCTGTATTAGCTTAGAATAATTTTCCGAAATTTGAGCATGTAATCTTAAATGGTTACGAAATGATTGTCTTTTGTATTATTACTACCTGTATGTCTTAAAAATGCTAAAATATAAGCCACTTTGGCCTGAAAAAGAGCTGGTATACTGAATCAAATGAATAAAGCTTTATCTATTTCGTATAAAAATGATCAAGTATAATATTTAAAACTTGTTTTTTAAATGGTTTCGTATTGTCATTAATTCCAGAGGAATAACAAGTGTTGAAATTATTAGCTTAGTATTTAAAAAAATGTGGACATTCATTCCCTATTGCTAATAAAAACTATTTTCTGAAATACAATTCGTGATATCTTGAAATAAAACTGGCCTTTGAAAAAATGACAAACCATTGTGATAATCTTCCCTTGTTGTTAAACAATTAATTGGGCTATAAGAAAATTTAGAGACTTTTTATGGTAACGTATATTGTAACGGAGGTTACTATGGTTAGCGAAATTCAGCGAGAATAGTAATTTTGTCCACTTTTTCGAATCCTTATGCTTTGGGGCAACAACTAGACTTTGATATTCAAAAAAGATGAAATATATATCAATGTAAGATATCAAAATACTAAGGGACCATTCATTATTTATGCCAGGGAGGGGGCTGGCAAGATTTGGGAGGGGGTCACGATAAATTCAGAGGACTCAAGAGGGGGGTCAGCAGAAATATGGCAGCAAATTTGAGGGGTCATCTAGTTTTTGTTGTCAGCATAATATTAATCAAAAAATTTAGTAAAAGGAAACAATCACTTTCTTTAGTAGAAATCTTAACTATATTAGCTTATACTAAGTACACATAAACACAATTCGGTGCGTCGACGTTATGTCCTATGAACGTGTGGGTGCTCAAGATTTATACCTACGTTACGGTTTAGGTCAGCATACCGAGCGCGAACCTTTCTTCCAAGCTCCCGGTGTTGCTCCTCGAACGCCCCGTACGACGTCCACGGCCGAACGGGCCGCCGATCGTTTCCTGATGAATACGCCCGTCCTACCGCCCATGTCGCCGTTGCCTCCTTCGCCAACGCAAAACTACGATGAGGACATGCTGCAGTTGTTAGGCTCGCCTTTCAACTTGCCGGACGACATGGCGAGCGTTCTGTCTAGCGACACGCCCTTGTCGACGTGAAGCGACTTGGCCCGGGCCATGGACCCGCCATCACCCGAACCATCACCAGGTCCATCCCCCGGTCCATCCCCCGATAGAACGCCCGGTGCATTGCCAACCTTTTCACCCTCAGCATCGCCTGCGGCATCACCCCCTTCAGAAGTGGCGAACTTGGCGGCATGGACGCCAAGCAGTGGAGGGAGATTAACGTCTTTGCCCGACGCTACTTTGGATCAGATAAACAAGGAGGAATTGCGCGAGTACGCCGAGGCATTGAAATCGTTGGCGGAGAAGTACCCCCAGGTGAAAGAGACCTTGACGCCTACCATCAAGAACGTGATGACGCGGGTGGATGGCCGATGGCGAGGCAATCGAATCGAGAAAAAGATGAACTTGGCCGAAGTGGAAGAATACGTCAAGGAATTGGAAGCCACCGATCAAAGCAAGTTTGACGAAACGTCTCAAATGCGGATTCGCTATGTCCTGGAAAAAGCCCTGGCACGACGACTGCAGCTTCGCAAGGAAGCCGAACAAGACAGGAGGAGGGATGGTGATGGCGGGGACGATGATGATGATCGAGGGTGGGACGATCCAGGAGGGGACGATGACGACAACGGCAGCGATGGCGACGACGACGAAGACGACAATAATGACGATCATGGGGAACGATTCAAGAACGCGGATCAAGACACCGCATCTAAAGCCTTGCCCAAAAAATTAGGCAAAGGGGATCATCAAACCATCGCCAATACCACCACCGTGACCACGGTCCGTTGAGGCAAGCGGCCTGTGGTGGAACGCAAGCATAACAGTCAAACCTTCCCCGGTCCAGGCAGCGACAACGACGATGATAATGATGACGGCGATGACGCAACTATTGACGGCGGCGTATTGCGGCGCAAGCGAAAATCTCGAGTGTCCAAATCCAAACCTCGTCGCAAGAAACACAGTCAACAGGGAGGGTATAACAAGAGCCCTCACGAGGTAGTGGATCAGTACATTTGATTTCTTCGCGACGCTAAGAGAAAGAAACTATCATCAACGCAGAAGCAATCAAACCGTTTAACTCACGATGGCAGCATCCTTGCAACCGTCGTGGCCGGACCCTCCAAGAGCGGCAAGACGCGGTTCATTCGCAAGATGAGTCGTCATCGGGCTTGGAAGTTCGATCCCCCCATCAAGTAAGTGGTGTACTTGTACAGCATATGGCAAGACGAGTACGACAACATGAAAAAAGAATTTGGAGACGAGGCTAAGTGGGTCAAAGGATTGCCGGACGACCCCTATGCCCTATTCAAGCGAACCCCAGGACTGCTGATCGCGGACGACCTGATGGGGGAGATGGAATCGGATCATCGTCAAATCTCGAAGTGGTTTACCAAGGGAACCCACCACATGGACGTGAGTTTGGTCGTGCTCATGCAAAACGTGTTTCCCGTTCACATGCGAACCGCCTCCCTCAACGCTCACCGCATCGTGCTGTTTCGCAATCCTCGAGACAAGTCTCAGCTGCAAGCCTTGGCACGTCAAGCTTTTCCGGGTCAAGCCAAGTGGTTGAACCGTGCTTTGGAGGAAGCCAATAAGCGACCGTATCGTCCGCTGATCATGGACTTTGATCAATCCACGCCCGACGAGTACCGACTGTCGTTGGACCCCTTCCCTGAAGACTTGAAAGATTCAAACAAACCCTTCCCCCAAGTCATACTCCCCTAGTTGTGAAATAAAAAATCAATGAAACGAACACACTGTGTCTTCTTTACTTTTTTTCTTTAATCTACATCCATAGCGATGCGTCCATCGTACAACTTGACAAAAATATCGTAAGCTTTAACAATGTCTCTTTCTTTAGTCCGTATGCCTTGTTGGGGTCCATGGGTCATACGGTAAGTAATGTACTTGGTATACCGCTCTTTGCTGATGCGCTTGAATACGCCATTCTCGGTAATCAGTCGGGGTTGATTCATTTTTCTAGTCGAACAAAGCGTTTAGGGTAGACTTGGCGTACTTGGATCCAGAACTCTTGATGCTTTTCTTGACGCTTCCTACTTTGCTGGCTTCGGCCGCTTCGTCTTTGAGGGCTTCTTTCAAATCTTTACCTTCCAGTACGTCCGTGGCCACGTTAGCCAACGCTTTGCCTCCACGGTCCACAGCAGCGTCTTTTACAGCATTAATCTTAGGTATGACGTATTGCATGGCCCCACGCCCCGACCGTCCAATGCTTAGTCCTCCTCCGGCTTGTCGAGGGGTATAGACGGGAATGTTACCGCCTCCTTCTTGGGGAACGTAGATGGGAATGTTCATGGTCCTTTCTTGAAATCCAACGATACGGTGGTTACTCCTGAATTGAGGAAGGGAAGCTCTTGTCCTGCTTCGTCTTGCACGGCAAAGGCCACGGTCTGGTAACTATTCTCGGAGAGGGGGTAGTATTTAACGTGTTGGGGTTCGAACACGTATTCCTTGGGTTCGGCTGCGGCACCCATGGACACGGACGAGAGGGGAACCACGTTCATGAGAGGGATGTTCTGATCGCCTACGTGTTGGTTGTGAACCAGACTGCAGGTCACGTAAGCATTCTTGGGAACGGCCTTGGTGTTGGTGACCACGTCAATAGCGTAAGACCCACTTTGAGAACTGAGGACGTCCTGGTTTCCTCGAAGCTGAGTATACTGATACCCCTTGATACGAGCCACGCGATTGGATTGGGGCTCTGTATTGGTCTTCTGATCAGACTCCACGTGGCCTGAAGGTCTCCATCCTTCCTTGCACGTGATCCTGACGAATTCGCCTTGACCCATGACGGCGGCGTCCACGCTTTCGTACTCCAGCCCTGCACTAGATCCATTATTAAAATTCAGCAAGTCGTAGAACCCCTTGGGCATGGTCAGGTACAACTCGCTGGCAGTAACGATAGTACTCGTTGGTTCTGACGGTCCCATAGGATTATCTAGGGTTCCTAGACGCTCAAAGAATCCCATCTTCAAGTAAAAGCGGTTGAACGTGCTCAGTTCAAGGCTGGTCTGGACAAGATACACGGAGGAATGATCTCGCTCAAAATCATTGACAAAGGGAGAAAGGAAGGAATGCCATTGAGTTGTGCCGTCTTGTTGAATCGTTCCAGGTATAGCAATGTTAGCATCGCGGGTCCAAAAACCCAACCGTTGCATGACCTCGTTATTGGTTGGAGCGTTGGGTCCTACCAGCACGTTATGACGTGACGTGAAGTCCCACTTGGTTTTGGTCTGGTCGGGGCCCATGATGATTCCATTGGCAGAAAATCGATCCCATAGGTCGTCCAAGCTCTTCCTGCCTTCAAGGTCGATCGCAATCAACACATCCTTGCCTGAAGAGTCGTCCACCCACGTGGCCGTTTGGTTCAATTCCATTCCTCCAATCCCGGATCCTTCACCCTCTCCTCCAATGCCCCCATTGGCCGGCTTCATTTGCGTTTGCGGAAACCAACTATCGAACACGGCATCCACGCCTTTCTTGAATTGAGCACACAAGTCTTGGGCGCTGTTGACGTCGCTTAGGGTAAACGTGTGCTGAGCCCCGGGTGGCAGCTTGCTTTTCAGGTAGCCTCCTGCATCCAGTCTAAAGGTCCATTGGGTGGACTTGGAAGTGCTGGCCACGGGAGGCAGCGTCACCTTGGTCATTCCTACTCTCCATTGATCACTCATTCTTTGAGACGCTGGTAGTTCGCCTTTAAAGTTCCCTGGTCTGTCGGAAGGAAATCGAGGTTTGGATTGGTTGGACAGAAGCGTCAAGCTCATGGAGGAAGAATCGTACTCGTTGGCTTGAGGTGTGAAGAGAAGGCAGAGGGTCGTGTCTTTAGTAGGTCTGTCTTTCAGCCAGACTGGGGGCCGGCCCTTGGTGTCGGCCAATTTAAACCCTACGCTCTCTATGTAACTTCGGTTGACGCGCCGGCGGAAGGGATGCTTGGATTCTTGGTAGCGGATGGCTTGAGCGGAGGACGTGGTAATACGTTCGATCAGCGGAAAATAATCGTGACCCACGATCTCGTAGCGAATGAGATTCGTGTACAGCAGCAAGTCTCCTTTGGTCTGTGTGGTTTCAGGGGTCATGATGGCTTGTATTTCCACCGACCACATGCCTGGCAAGTGCCATCCTATGGGCAACTGGACCACGAATTCCGAGGTGGTGTTGTCGTTGGTTTGGGGGTACTCGGGATCTGGCTTGCTGTTGAACCAGTAGACAAACGGTTTGCGTTCCAACCTCATGGTTTCTTTTTTGGCCCCAAATCTTCGACTTGTCGTTCGTCGATCCAATTGGCGTACTTTTCACGCCACCCTTGATATTTGAACAGCGCTTGGGGACGACCTGTAGCGGGGTCCGTCCTGCGTTGAAGTATCTTCTCGATGCGATAACGCATGTGCTTTATTTCTTCGTCTTCGACCTTGAGCAGCTCCTCTTCGTAAAACGTGCCCTTTAATATATCCTCGCCGTTGTAGTCCATCAAGCGGTAGTACGCGGGAGGGCCTGGGTCACGAGCTCGGATCTTGAACCATTCTTCTGACCATTGAGGCAAATAGCCCTTGTCGAAGATCGTGGTTTGACGGCTGATCCGGACCACGTCGCCCAGGTCAAACTTGTAAGGGCCCTTGAGCTTTTGTCGTGCTCCTCGTTCTGGACCGTACTCGCCGTACAATTTTTTCCACACCTCCCCTTCGTTGCCGCGATGGACCGAGGCCGGCGATTGCTTCAACGTGCCGTGTCGTTGATGGTTGTACGACTCGACCAACGGACCAATCACGTCCACCCATCGTCGAGTCCCATTTTCGTAAAAGTACTTCCACAGTCTTCCTTTCAACGTCCGCTGCAACCGTTCCACGATGGCAGCCTTGGTGGTGGACTCTCCCGACATGAGCTTGGGTGGAAGGGGACAACTGGCAAACAAGTCTTTGACGTCTTTGTTGTAAAACTCGCTCCCCTTGTCTACGTACACGGTACGTGGCAACGTATGTTTCTTGTCCGGGTCTTGGGCCACTTCCTCGAAGATCTCACGAATGCCCCGAGCCGTTTCTTCCCCCGTCTTCCGTTTCAGCGGTCGTACCCAGCAGTATCGAGACAGCACGTCGACCACGAACAAGATCCATCCCATGCCATCGTTGGCAGGCTTGTCCCAAGTCATGTCCGACAAATCCATCTGCCATTGCTCGTCCATGGAAAACACGACAAAGGGACGACGAGGATAATTACGCCGTGCTGGGCGATGAATTTGATGCGTCGTCTGAGCTTCCAGCCATTTTTTCTTCGTGGCTTTCGCTTGAGACCCCTTGGAGACGTCGCCGGGATTGGACAAGAACGCGGAGGTTCCTGCTAGGGCTTGGGGGTGTTGCGAAATACCGGCTGTACCATTTGGAAGCTTGCTTCTTGCTGGCCACCGTGGCGGCGGCGATGCTCTTTCCTTTCTTCCCTTTCGTCTTTCCAGCGGCGGATCGACCTTTGCGAGTGGATGATGATGGATCCCCCACAGCACAACGAGAGGCAGCATCGGGCGTGTGCTTGACGTCCGCACCCAAAGCGGTTGTTGCTGATGTTGCCATCAGGCTGATCTTCGTTGCTTCCCGACACGATGGCGGCGGCTTTCTTGGCCAACCAACGTCCAATTCGTCCCGCAGCGATTTGAGTCATGGCGATGAACATGTTTCTTTTTATGTCCCTCCTTTTTATGCCCCTTTAATATCCATAAGGCAACGTGGTCAGGCCTTGATCGACACGTTGTCGCTTGGTGTATACCAAGCGAACGTCTTTGTCCATGGGCACCGTTCTCAGTACTTTATGAGCGCTATCCCTAACAATCTTGCGTGGGTAGCTGACCGTTACTTTTTCGTTCTCTTGGACCAGCAGACGTTTCATGCTCTTCATGTGGACGAGTTCTTTAGCACAGGGAGTCAAACTGATGCCCTTGCACTTGACCACGCACTCTCCGTTTTTCGTACGGTACGCGTACGTCTTGGGCCCCAAGGACACGTATTCCACAATCCAATTGGTTTCAGAATCTCCGCATTCGTCCGACCATTGGTCCAGTTGATCCCCCGTTTCCAGTTCTTCGTCCCCTTCCTGCTCCGTCTTGTAAATGATGGAATCCGTGTCGTGGTACAGCATGCGATCCCCCAAAGCATTCAACTTGTCGTACAACCGTAAACGGGCCCAGGCCGTCACGAACGCTGGAATGACGACGTTGCCGTTGGGGTTGCACACTGTGGACTCACGGGGCACGTCGTAGTTGACTTGCACCATGTCGCCCGTCAACAGCAGCACCGTCTTGACGTTGACCGTATCGTCGTGCAGCAGTTCAAAGAAGCGGCAGGGTTCCGTAACGTACTCCACCTTGCCACGAAACGGATTCTGTCCAAACTTGCCCCACAACGAATTCAAGTTCAACTTGGCCACCGAACGCAGTCCCGGATTTTTCACGACATTCTCGTACTGAAGATCGACGCCTTGACTGGTCTTCACGGACCGCATGAACTCCCGCTTCTTTTCTTCGGTATCGCAATCGGACGGCCACCCCGACGCCTCCATCTTCATCTTGAGATTTTCACGAATGTACGATTGAAACAAGTCGCTGCTGCGGTCAGGGTAATGCCATACTTCGTGAACTTGAGCCACTTCGTACCCCTGGTTCAGAGCTTTCAATTCGGGGGTCGTCCACACTCCGTGCCGCAAACGACGCTCTTCTATGGTATGCGTGCATTCTCCGCCCTCGTTTTCCTCTACGTCCTTTTCGTCACAGCAGGCCGCGCACAGAGTGAACATCAACTTGTGGTCAGCAATGCGCGAAAGCACGGGGAAGAACAATCCGCGGGGAGGGTCGACGTCGCACTTCACCAAGCAAAACCACTCCTCGTCCAGGATGCAATCGGCTATTTCCTCGGGGTCCAGATTCAAGTCTTCCCCCAAGTACACCATGGGGTGGCCTATGGGGTATTCTTCTTCCCACATCACCGTAGGGTAGAGCGACACCACGTCCACGTACCGTATGCGATGCTCAGGGTCCGAGCACAACATCAAGGCGATGGCCTCGTCGTCCGACTCGTCTACTTGGACCTCCCCCTCGCAGTATGCGTAGAGTCCCACGGCGTTGGTGCGTCCTCCCATCAATGCTTCACGAGGCTGTATGGGGTCCAAGTTCTTGATCCACTCGGGGAACACGTGATACTCACGTTCCGCATCCCACACGTGACTCCACATTTCCACGACGTGATGCCCTGCGGTACGCAGTTCCAACGTTCTCTCCCGCGTCTTGTCGAACAGATCGCCCATGGTCACTCCCAGATGAGCATGAACTTGACTTCGCCTGAAGCACACTTCGCACCCGTGATAGAAGCAGCCGTGAAATTGATACACGGTGTTGGTTTGACGATCGTACCCGTCGACTTTGCTGCCTTGCAAGGTAATTTCATGAAATCCATGAAGGCCGAGGCATCGTCAAACGTGAACATCCGTTGTCGGCCGCAAGTTCCTGCGCATCCTCGCGTACGGTAGTCTTCTACGTGAGATACGCATTCGTGGCACGTCAGCAGCACTACCACTTTGTTCACCACGTGACGTTCTTCCAGGCACCGAGCCTCAAAGTCAAAAAACGCTAGGAAGAATTTGCGCTTTTCGTTCTTTTTCTTGGGTCGTGCGTTGCCTTCCGTAGGATCGCTGCTAACTCCCTTGACGTAGCACAAGTGTTCTCGCGTTACTTTCTTCTCTCGACACACCAAGCAATCGTATTCGTAGCAGACGTGATCGTCGACCATATACCACACCGTAGTCTTTTGATCGTAGCGCATCCGATCCACGGTAGTTTTGCACTGAAGATACACGTACCGTCGTTCACAGGTGGTATAGGCCAACGACCCCTTGCGACGTTGCATCAAATGCGAACGGTAACACACGTTGGACCAAAACCCTACGCGACATTCGTCACACGTAATGCGTTGATTGGAATACTTGATGTAGTGGTCGTTCCGTTCTTCCCCACACCGCAAGCAAGGACGCACGCACTTGTGAGTTTCTTTATTGCTGTACCCCCTATTGCATCGAGTGCAAAAGTAAACCCGTCCCAACCACCCTGCCATAGACTCGATCCAGGTAAAGTGTTCGTCCATCCAATTCAGGTAAATGGGGGTCAACGTACCATTGTGTTTTCCTATGCTGCTTCCGAACGAGGCTATTACGTACCGATTCTTTTCGTCGTACACGCACAACTCGAATCCGTGTTCTTCATTCGTTGCGTATCCCTCGTTAATGCTAGCACACCACCGCTTGACGTCGTCCAACCCACATGCTCGATCCCAGGTGTCCTCCATGCCCATCTCGCCGTACCAATCCTGCAAGGATTTCTCGTACCCTCCTTCGGCCACCATTTCCAACCCCAAACCCTTCAGCGCCCGGTACAAGGCCCTTCCCAAGCAATTTTCATGCTCGTCGTCAAAGACTCGCGAGACCTTGCGGCGCTTGACTTCCTCCGTGGCCTTGTAATGCGGTCTCCTCTTCCCCAATTCGTACTTGGTCAAGGCCTTTTCTTCACTGCAAGCATGCGTCCTCTGATGGCGATAGGTCATGCCGCATTTCAAGCACAATCGATGGTGCAAGACCCTGGCCTCCCCATACAACGTATCGGGCGACACGACGTCCAGCATCGCGGGGTCTCTTTCGTCCAACCACATGACACATCCCTCAGTTTCGCTGGTGTAAACACTTTTCCAGATCACCTCGTGACAAGCTCCCGGGCCTCCCTTTTGACACAGTACCAAGACGTTCGTGGAAGGATGCACGACACACCAACGCGTCAATACTTCTTCCCAGGTCCATTCGTGCTGTACCTCCAACTCTTGCCTCACCTTGTCCCTCGTTCTCACGCTTCGCCACGCCAAGATCTGAATCACGTGCTCTGCTACCTTCGACCCCACCGCCGCGGGCGGCTTGTGTAGAACTCCCCTTTCCAACCGATCTCGCAAAAGTTCAGGAGTCATGATGGTCGTCGTACACACCCGTCCTCGTCCCTTCACGTCTTTAATCACAGTCACCGTAATGTCCAACGATCGACCCAACATCCATTCCCTCTTGGACTGCTGAATCATTTCGATGGCGTTGGTCAACATCAGCCTTTGAAATTGGGGCGTGTGGTACGGACGTATGGCCAACGACACCGGGTATTCCAAGTCCCCACCGTAAAGGGTCATGCCTACTTGATCCCGAGGCGTCAATCCCTCCACCAGCAATGCGTTCCATGACTTGATCAAATAAACGTTCCACCCATCGAACACCCCATTCGTCTTCTCCTTCCTCTCCTCCCTCTTCCAAGTCCTCCCCGTCGTCATCGTCGTCGTCGTGACCCACGTACGGTCTACGTTGGCGGCCGGCCTGTTCCAGGCTAGACCTCGTCTCGATCCGATACGAAATGACACGAGTCCTCATAGGCACGTTCACTGCAAACACCGAGCGAGCACAACTCTTAATCAGAGACGAGCTCCTGGTGCTCCTGCCCGATGCCATGGTGAGAAAACACTAAGCGATTGCCCACGCCGTACTCCTCTATTACGTATACTTTCGTACGTCCTCGTTCTGGATCCACCAATGCCTGCTGTACTCGTGCCCGTTCCCTGGCTCGACGTGATAACACGAACGCCGACCTTCTCTTGCGTTCTTGCTGCTTTTCGATAGCATCAATCCATCCCGTTAGCGTGTTGGCTAGGCCTCGTAACGCCTTGACGTATTCCTTCGCGTCTTGCAAAAACTTAGGGTCGGGGGCCGTACCTTCTTTATAATGTTTGGATAATGCCTTCGCAAAGCCTTCCTTTGGAAAAAGAAAAAACAAAAGACACCAAGTTAAGATTCAACGGTGTACCCGTATTTATTCACATATTCGGTTACATATTGTTTAAGCAATAGTACATCAAATGTATCTAACTCTTCAATGCCTCTAGTCTTTAACAACTCCACTACATTAAAAAATGTCCTTCGAACTAGAATGTATTGCGTGCTTGATAACATGTCTTGATTGCTATAATCATCTTGTCGCACAGCATCCATGGCTTGATAAATGGTATCCTTTATCCTCTTACTCATTCTTTGCTTTCGATCGCATCTCTTTGTCATCTTCATACTTATGAGTACTGCAGTGTTCAAAAAGCAAAAAATAAGCTTAAGCCTAAAGCCTCGTACGAAACGCCTTAATCTTACTTACCACACTGGTATCTTCGTATACTACGTTGGCTTTACTGGTGATTCACTACTAGGTAAAACATATGGAAATCACAGATCCTGGTCCTCCTATATAGACCACACCTAGGGGGGGGGGGGGACCTCCTACCCACCCCTCCCTACCCCTATATATCTAAGTCCATTTTTCATACCAAATCACCAAATCGTATACCTAGATACCTAGTACTTACTTAGTCAAACCAACCTTCATCATGCCTCCCAAGAAGTCCAACCGCCGCGTGGTCGTCTTTCGTTCAGAAGACGATTCTCAAGTAGATCAAACCGTGCCTACTCCTCCTAGTACGCCACCTCCTGCAGCGGAACCTGCACCCGCACCTGCACCTCAGTTCAATCGTTTCAACATTGATGATCCCTATGATTCTGATGACCCCGTGGTGGTTACCGCCCGTCAGGCCTACATCAACTCCCCCGATTCTGATACTGAATCAGGACCTTCTGCTCCTAAACGTAAGCGGGAGGACGTAGAACAAGAAGAACGTGAAGTTGGTCAGGACGACCCTGAAGCCATTACCGTTGAGGACAGTCAGGACGAAACCTTGGTATGTACCATTTGTATCTTGCCTTGTGAATGTAATACTTCAGAACCCTTCGTCATGACACCCTGCTGCAATCATCCCCTTCATGGCGCCTGCGTCCTGCACTACTTGGAAATGAAGCGTACCTCCTTTAGCATAATGTGTCCTCATTGCACCCAAAATTTATGTGTGGGTCCTGATTACATCACTCCTGACCAATTCCCTGACGGGGTGGCTGACCTAGACGATTACACCATAAGCCTTCACAACTACGTCATGTTTTGCTTGCCTCGTTCGTGCTACGAACAGTACTATGACGAAACCTACAGAAAACCTTACCACGCCTATGCTTCAATGTTTCACATGCTCTTGCCCACCCCTAGGAAGCGCTTCGTCGCGTCATCGACTTCATCTCTAACGGCTACAAACAAAACAAACAAGACATCCGCGACTTCCAGCTCTTCAGCGATTTCAAAGGCATCCACAAACTCATTCAAAAGCAACTTCAGTCCTGCAGCATCCTTAAGATAGGCTTAACTCCTCCTCACATGAGAACCTAAAAAGAACTCTATTTTTCAGACCGCAATCGCCGCCACAGCCACAAACGTTTTACGCAAACACATCGGACGAACCCTAGTACTTACCCTATTGCTCGACAACCTTCACGACCTCATCTACGACAAAAAACTCTGGTTGATCCATGCTCGCTTCAGCAGCGATAACCACCCCCTCCTCCATCAACTGCAATGCTATGAACGATGCCTTAAAAGCAAACTCAGAGTCTCCGGCATGGACATCAAAAGATTCATTGAACTCGATGGAGGAGACTTCATCACCGGAATGTTCTGGCTCGATACCCTTGCCTTTACCTTGTGAACTTCACTTTATGTTTTCTTCAGACCGCCGCCGCCGTCGTCTGCGCCATTTGCCTATCCGACATACCTACCAACTGCCCCAACACCGTCCTGACCCTTTGTTGCAAACACCAATTTCATTACGACTGTCTGAACCAATGGCGTACTCGTCAAAATACTCAATGCCCCATGTGCAGGACCCGACCCATCAACACTGATCCGCCCTTCCTCACCACCCTGGAACTCACGCCTCTCGATTCTGACGAGGACGAGGACGATTACCAAGCCAACGACACCCCTTCACAAGATGACATCAACCACCAAGCCCATCCCTTTGCCATCATCCCCTCCACCACCATCGCTCTCGAAAATGCTCAAGATTACAGCTGCCACCACCGCTTTCCCAATGCTTATGATCCCATCGTCCTCAGTTCTACCTATACGCGGCTCCACAACTTCCAGTTCACGCAAACTCCTTCCACGCCTCTACGTTACCTACTCATCGCCCACGAAGCACGAGAATACCCACCCTCGGGGTTCATCCGCGTCCAAATCTCCACCTCCGGCACCATCAACCACTACTTATTCGCTTCGGCCATGTGGAGAGAGTACCAAGACGAGAGCAACATCATCTTTACTTACCTGCCCTTGGTGGATGGCCTCAATCGCGACCTTCCCCTCTCTCATTTCAATGCCCACACGTCCGTCTACGTCTACGTGGCCCCCTACTTGCACACGGATAATCCTAGCCTATACATCATGGGTGTCAGCGCCAAAAAAACATTACGCGCTACCAAAGCATCGTTCCTAAAAGCATTTCCACGTTGTCCTTTTCCCTCATTAGAAGGACTCTACTATACACCTCGACGGCACCCCAGGCAGCCCCTCCCATCTAGCATGTACGTGTCAAGAAGCTCAAGATCCTGACTGCCTTCAATGCACCGAAATGGCCAAGAGATCCGAAGTGAACAACAAGCCCCAGTTCTTCTTTCCTCCTGACTTCCAAAAACGAACTCCTTCACATCTCATAACCGAAGTAGCCGACGCCCTGGATCGATGCCCCACCTTCCAATTGTTCATCACCCTAAGAGATCAACTCAGAAAGAAAAAAGACTCCAACCCCTGCCGTTGTGGCTGGTGCGATTCTTAATACCTCACCTTTCCTATTACAGACCTACGTTCCTCTTTGTGGCCACCTGACTACCATGACACGCAAACGACGCAAACGACGACGTCGCGTTTGGGAACTGCCTCCTCACTGTCCTGACTGTTTTTCCTCCTATACCTGTGGCGCCTGCGATCAGCGCGTTCACCCTGACGAAGACATTTGCCAATACTGCTCCCTCTTGTTCATGTTTGAAACTACTCTTGCTCCTTAACAGTGCTGCGTTTGTTACTCGCCTCTTCCCAATCATCCGCTTCAACGACACCTTCCGACTGAAACACTTTACTCCGACACCAACATGACCTCCTGCTGTACCCAACCCATACACACCGAGTGCCTCATGCAGTGGATCCTCAGCACGGGCTTCAACTACACCTGTCCTTACTGTCGTGCTCCCCACTCGCTGCCTCACTGGCCCGGCTCCTTATTCGTCAACTACCTCGAAGGTCACTTTTCTCTAGTGTACAGCGGCGACCCCATCTGGGAAATGGCTCAACCCACCATGGCCCGCATCATGCTCCTCTTCTTGCGCCACGTCCACGACCTCATCCACATCCGTCCCATCGCTCACGTCAACTACCACAACACGATCAAACCTCCGCCGTGCTTGCTCTGTCACAAGCCCATCCCCTATTCAGGTCAAGAAGGGACCATCGATTACACGGGTCAATACCACGTCTTCAACTGCCGCCAATTTGCTCTCCGAGGGTACATGCCTCCGCTGCCCGATCACGTTCCTGCCCAAGCCTGTCATTCCCTCTGTCTCGTTCGCTACATGGATCAACACCGTCATCACTACCCCATGCCGTGTCCCTTGTTCCTCCCTCCCTGGACCTCCACACCAAATCTGCGTCACTCACTTAGACACCTTATTTAAAACGTTCATTCGTCATACCAAAGACGTTGCTGCCGTCCAATGGGCCAGTCGCTTGTGCATCCAAGAATTCCAAACCAACACCTTCCACGTCATCCTCCTCCACAAACAACGACTCCACCTTGTCCGACTTCATCAACGAATTCATCCTCCCAACACTCCTCTCAACCACGTCAAGTTCTCCCTCGACTACCAGTCTCACATGCGTCGCTTACCTCGCTCGACCTCAGTCCTCTCCCTGGTCTAACTCGTTACGTCCTCCGCTACAAACGCTGTGATGCATGTCTTGCTTACCTCCCTGGATGGTTCCCCCAATGCAGAAACTGTACCACACCTTTCCAAACTCTTCGTAATGGCAAACGCGTCTGACGACACGACTTATCTGATTAAAAAACATTTGTTTTGATAATTTGTGTAACGCTTTCTGATTGGCCAATAAAAACCTTTGAACACACCTATGACTTGAGTTTTTTCTACCTAACTTGCATGAGTGTTCCGGGTAGCTCAACTAGTCGATCGCTTTTTTGCGAAAAAAGCATATACTAATCACTTCCGGATCCCTACCCTAGACTACCTTAACTTAACTTCTCTATTTCATAGCAGCCCCGGTGGTCTAATGGTATGATACTGGCCTAGCTGGCTGGAGATCGAGGTTCGACTCCTCGCAGGGGAGCTTTTCTTTTTTTAAAAAAATCTTTTTTTTTAAGGTAAAAAAAACAACCAGCCTCTCCCAAAAAGCCAAACCTACCCTTCAAGAAGAAGAAGACGCTAAATGGTACACCCATCCCAAGACCCACAAGCGCTACCTCATCCACAGCCCTGATACTCCCAAGGAAATAGCAGACGACATCAACCGTGGCATTGGCAAAGTCATGGTCACCAACCATGGCATCCTACGACGCATGAGCTACCTTCCTGCTTGGAATACCTATACCTTTGGCATGGTCAATCCCAACAATGGGCCTCACATTCACTCTGGTGACTCCAGCCTCATTGAAGCTTACGCTCAATGGAAAATCAAGGTTTCCAAAGATGCCCTCCGCACATACGAACAAAAAGAAGAACAGCGCAAAGTAGAAGAACACAAGCAACAACGCAAAAAATACATGGAGGAAAGTCGTGACCGATGGATGGCATCTAATGGTCATGCTTGTGTTTGTTCCTTTAACACCTGTACTTGTAAATGTCATGAATATCCCACCTATTAAAAAAACTTTAACCCAAACAAAAGTCTTGACTACCTTTTTAAGCACCCCTCTAAAGTAAGTGCCTGAGGTAGCTCAATTGGCAGAGCGTCGGACTGTAGTTCCAAAGGTTGCTGGTTCAAACCCAGCTCACGGGACCTTATACTTTTTCAAAGAAAAGAAAAAAGAAAAAAATTACAGGCGCGGTCCATCCCCACTTGCGTCACCCCTTACGTCACCCGTCCCCGCTTCTCATTGGGCGATCCATCACCCCATTCGTTTCCGTTTCCGGTGATTTGTCATGAAAACAGGAATACATGAATATATAATCCATGAATAAATTATCGTGACCCTATCCATAGACATTTATCACTACTCAAAACGTGTATTTTATATGGGTTTATTTAGGCGAAATTTTGACGATATCATTACGGTTTTGCTATTCGACGATAGCAGTGATAACTCCAGTAGCGATGAAGACGATCTTGACTTACTTTTAGTTGAATCTCTGTTTCCACCCCAAACGAATAAAGACGTTCCCAGATTGAATTTTCAAGACATCACCGATGCCGACTGTGAAACGATGTTTAGGTAGGATTTTAATTAAGTTTTATTTTGTCTTTCTCGTTCATCCAATCATTCTCTTATAAAATGTCGCAAAATATTCCGTAGGTTTCAGAAGAACGACATGGAACACCTTTTGGACTGCTTACAGATTCCCGAACATTTCGTCTGCAGCCAAAGAACTAAAGCAACTGGGATGGAAGCACTCATGATCTTGCTACGAAGGCTAGCATACCCGAATAGATGGTGTGATCTTGTCCCAATATTTGGAAGACCCGAGTCTGAACTTAGTCTCATATTTAACAAAGCAAGTTTCTAAACACATACCTACTGGTCAGCATCCTTAATTTGTTAATCTGCAATTTTGTATATTATTTTTCTTTCCTTTTTCTATAGGTATTGGACGACATTTATGATCGCTTCAAGCATCTGCTTGAATCCCTTGACCTCATTTGGCTTGACCCACAACTCTTTTCACAAGTTATATACGATAAAGGAGCACCACTTGAACAATGCTGGGGCTTTATTGATGGAACGCCAAAGCCCATCGCACGACCTACAGCTAATCAACGGATTATGTACAGTGGGCATAAGCGAACGCATTGCTTAAAATTCCAGGTAACAAACTTTTAACTTGTATTAACACAACATTAAAAAAAAAAGAACATTGACAAGTTCCTTTTTTTACAGTCCGTTCAGGCTCCTAATGGGCTTATTGCACACATGTATGGTCCTATAGAGGGGAGGAGGCACGATGCCTTCATGCTTGGCGAGAGTGGCCTACTAAATAAGCTGCAGCGATTTCAGAAACCCAGCGGAGAGCCGTATGTTATATACGGGGACTCAGCTTATGGCATTACACAGAATATCATATCGCCATTCCGTGGAGCTCGACTACCTCCTGATCAACAGCAGTTCAATAGCCTAATGAGTAAAGTCAGAGTAACTGTTGAGTGGGGATTTGGAAAAATCACTCAACTGTTTGCTTTTTTAGATTTTAAGAGAAATTTAAAGGTTCTTCTTCAGCCTACAGCAAAATATTACTTGGTAGCATGTGTTCTGGTTAATTTTCATACCTGCCTGTATTGGTCTCAAACCAGTAAGTTCTTTAGATTAGATCTTCCTACATTAGAGAGATATCTTTCCAATCAATAAGATATATCTAGGCATTGTTAACTTAACAAAGTCACTACTGCACATATTGTCTAACCTTTTTAAACAAATTTCAAACTGCATATAGCTTCATTTTACAAATATGGGAAGTATCTGTAAAACCAATGAGTGAATCCTTAATAAACATATATTGAACTTTGTCAGAGAAAATTGACATAAAGGCGGTTAAAGGCAACAAAATGCCAAAACGAAATGGTGTAAGCCCATGAAATCATATCAGTAAAGATTTTAGCCAATAAATGCTGGTTCAATTTAGAAAAATTCTAACAATCTTGAAAATGCATCAAACTGGTTTTGCTAGATGCATGTCAATGAATGAACACAACTCTATATCAATGAAAAGTGCTTTAGAGTTTATCTTTTAAAAAAGAAAGAAACACCCTTCTTTCCTCCAGTTCTAGTTTAAATTTTTCTTCCCTTTCTGCCCTTTCATCTTCATACTTCTTCTTTTGTAGATCAAATTCTTGTCTCCTCAAATCTAACTCTTTTTCTCTGTAATCTGCTTTTTTGCTATATTTGTTCCCCAACATTTCTATTGCAGATAGCCTTGAAGCTCTTTTCCTTGGCCCAGTCTTGACTTTGGAAGCTTAAAAACAAACAAAGGACATTAATACCTAAATTATATAGAGAAAGCCCCTCAAAAGCCCCAACAACACCTCAAAATGGGATTTTCCCCTTACTTGTCTCACCTTTTTTTGCGCTACTTGAGCTATCATCATCATCATCACCATCATTAATGTCATCCTCGTCACTTTCATCAATATCACTACCGCTGCTTTCTTGGTCATCAAGTTACCTTTCTAAGAAATAAGTTTCATTTGTAAATCTGTAATAAACTGTTCATGATAATCACAAGCTCTGTTAAAAAGCATTCAAGTGCTTTTTAATAGAGTACAAACACTAAAAGTGAAATAGTTCTAAATACTGCTAAATTATGCTAATTATTTTGATTTCTAGAGTGGTTTTCATCAACCCATGTAATACACTTTGGCATATTACACTTTATCACACTTTTTTTTTCTATTATGCCTTTTCACCTATTAAACACTCTTACACTTTAAATTGTACACTTTGTTTCGGGGTTTATGAAAACCACTTTATTGTTTAATTAATTTGTGAAAAACAGCAATAAACACGACTAGCACTTAATTTATCTATTTTCATTTCATCAACTCAGCAAATTGATAGTTAATCTAACATGAATTAATCGATTAGAAAGTCTGCAGTCTTACTTTTCATTGTAGACAAGGCTGCAGCTCTCATTTCTAATCCCTTTTGCTTATCTGATTTCTCCTTGATCTTTTTATTTTCTTTTTCTTTGATTTTCTGCTCTTCCAGATCTCTTCTGAAGGTTGATATGTCTTCAAGAAGTTGGCATAGTTCATTGTAATCTTCCTCAGTTCCAGATCTGAATCGCACATAAAATAAAATAGTTTTCAATAAAGAAAAACAAAACAATAAGGTGAAAAGGAATCAGTCTATTTTCCTAAAAGATGATACAGTAAACAGCTAAAAGCTATAAAGACAATACAGGTATTCCTTTGTCTAATATTCAGCATTTTCCAAAGCTACACTACCAGTGTACCTTTTCAAAGCCTTCTTGTCCTCGTCTCAATACTTTTCTAACAGTCTTTCCATGTGTTCTCTGCAGCCTCTCCCTTTTAGAATGACATTTTTGTCTTCTTTAGAAAACACTTTACTCAACGTTTGAGCAATTTCTTCCCATTCAGCCTTTCCTGAAGGTTTGTGTGCAGCTACCTCTTGGGCGAGCATCAAGTCGTGCATCTGTAATGGCCAACGAAACGGAGCCATATCTCAAAAGAAGATGATGTTAAAAGATCTGCTACCTTTTTCTTGCTAGTTTAGTCTTTAATACCTGAAATATCGAACCAGTAAAAGTTTTAGTCAGCAGGTGCACGTGGAGCCGCCATGTTTGTTTTCATTCAGCTTATGTCACTTCAGCTTTTTAGCAAAAATAAGCCCCTTTTCAAATAAATTTACCGCTTTAAATCAAATGTGTCGATAGAAGAATGAATTAAATACACAAGTTTGGGTTCCAAACGTGAGAAAATTCATTTGAAACGCTTAAAGCATCTGCCGTAAACGACGAACCTCTAGACGATGGTTTTCAGGTACAAACGCAGACCGCGAACGTGAAACCTGACTCCAAGACCTTGGTCACGTGACATTTTTGAAGTTTGCCGTTTGCGGTTTCAGGAAAAAACGTGATGCTAAAGGTCTCTAATGACCTCCACCAACTTGTACACTGTTTGTGGGATTTTTTCTTTGCTTACTTCGAATGTAAAACCATTGCATTTTATGGTTTTTTTCTGGGAATCTAATATGCTTCTTAAAGATGACATTCTACCTCTGTCAGAATCATCTTGGCTTCGATAAGCTTCAGTTCCAAAGAATCCGCAATCACCTCCACAGTATTCCAACCAACCTCTGAAAATAATGCAAAATCTGTTGTACCGATTTGTCAATTCGGCAGGCACATTTTGTGGACACCTAAAGTAATTTACTAAATCACAAAAAAGTTCTTCGCTTTTTGCTTCTATGGCAGCCATTTCGCTAGTTGACACCTTTTTGTCGTGCTCATTTAGAAATAGCTTTCTCATGAAAAACTTTAAGTTAAACCTAGCCCTCTTGACCAAGGCGTCCTTGGTTTCTTTGATTTTGAAAATGTCACTGTCACGAGACAAGTTTGCTGGGTTGCAGTCTGGGCTCAATCTGCCCACTTTGATCTTATACAACAAGATTAAGCTTTTGGTTAATTTGTCGCTTAAGTCGTTTTCGCCCAACAAGTCTAATTTCAACATACTATCCACCAAAGAATCTAAGTATCTGACCAACGACTCAAAAGATGCGTTATACAGGTAGTAAGATCCTTGCGCCAATATGACAAACTTGTTATATAAATTAACTATTGAAAGTTTGCTTATTGGGAAAACCATGTCCAAGTTGTCAATTGCCCATTTACTGACAGAAGCTCCGTAAAATATTCCACTCATCATAAATTTTTCAGAGTTGTTAAAATGTACTAAGTCAATGATAACTTGCATGTTAATTTTTGAAAAACTTACAGGCAACCTGTTTAAGAAGTTTGGAATTAATATACAAACAGCACCAGTTGCTGCATCTTCATAATGCATGAGTGTCATTTCGGTGTTAAAATAGAAAGCTCCAAACAAACCAGTTTCTTGGATCTTGTTTATTATTATTAAGAATGAAAAATCGTTAATGTACATCTGGTCTTTAAACTTTATCATTTCATCCACTTCGCCACCTTTGAGCGTCATGTCAATGTAATCTTGCTCGAACGTTTCACACAAAGGCACTTTTTCTATTTTTTGAAGTTTGACATAATTGCTGACTGAGACCGAATAGGTTTCGTCAGTTTGGTACTTGAACGAAAAACCAACATTAACAATTTCAAAATTGTAACCGCCTTGAACTTGTATTATTTTATGTTTTTGCTTTACTGGCAGTATTTCATTCATTTTGTATTTTTTTTAGCAAGTTAACTTATTTAAATAAAATGGCAAAAGTTGAAAATATTTATGGTTCCATCGAACAAGTAGTTACAAATATACCTTCAGAAATTTCTAAAAAAAATTTGACCAATTTGGACAATCCAATCAGTTCTCAAAATGTAGTTTTAAAGCGTGTCGAAAAAGCTAAGGGGACATTATACGGTCCTTCTCCCTCATTTTATGCAATTCCACGAATTGACGGGTTCTATATTCAAAAAGTTTTTTTGTATGTTGTGATCGATTTGGCCAAAATGTTTCCAGATACAGAAGTACTACCTAAACCAATAGATGATGCCGAACAAGTGATTCGTGTTATTGAATTATTGTCCAAAGTTACCGTGTTTATTAATGGCAAAGAATTTATCACATTAAGTGGTAATGCATTATGTGAATGTGGGTTTAAAGGTGACCAAATTATTGATTTATATGGACAAACTGCATTTAGGGTAGAATTGCCTTGGTTTAATTATAAAAACGCCAATTACTTAGTTGACTCAAACTGTGGGCCTAATTGCCTTTTTGAGCTTGAAGTGACATTTGACAAGTCAAAACTCATACCAAACAATGAGGCTTTTGGGTTTAGACATTCTTATTGCGTTCACAAAATATTAGATGATTATGTGGTAATTGAAGGTTTTGACCTCCCAAAAATTGACAACAAAAGGATCAAAACATTTAACGGCCTAAGAAGTTTTTTATGATTTAGGTAAATTTAGAACTCCGTACGTGTGTATGTTCCATCATGTGTCATTGTTTTAGAAGATGATTTAATGTTGCACAAAATACAAATAAATGTGGATTGGACAATGCACGTTGTTTATTATGAATTAATTTACAATGGTCAAGTAATATTAGAAAACATTTATGACTCAGCAATAGGTATTGAAATATGCAAAGGAAATAATAGTTTTCTTTCAGGTTTAAATATTTCTAAAAACGGAAAATTAGTTTTAAAACTGACCATAAAAGTTAACGCACAAAGAAGTCAAGATACCCTAAAAGACATCAACCAAACCTTTAATATTATTTGTCATTTTAGCAAAGACTTTGTTTATTAAAATGGCTGGTGTTGGTTCACACTGTGGGTCTGATGATGGCCTTGAAATAAAAAAAACATTACTGTACCAACAAACTGGTGAAGTGGGACGTAGCAAAGTTCAGTCTTTTTTATTGACTTTTTCAAATATGACGCATCCAAACGTTCACATCAGCAAGTGCAGAATAAATATAGTTTTTACAACAAAAAATAAAATCAGTATCAAAAATGAAACCAAAGAAATGAGTGGTTATTTTGCACTTTACGATAACTATACGGTCAAAGTTAATTTAGCAAAAAAATCACGAAAAATAGTTGACATTTCATCACTGTGCATGTCTAAATTGTACTTGTGGGCAGTAAATGCCAACTATTTTGGAATCGACAAATTATGCAACCCAACCTTGGTTTGTAATGAAAAAGATTCTACAAACAAAATATATACATATACTTTTAGTTTCAATTTGCCATTACCACAAAACTTGGTACAAAACATTGAAAAAGGATATGAAATAGATTCTTTGACATTTGAATTACACAAAGACTTTGACAAAGACTTAAAAGACATATTGGTTGTTAATAATTTAATCGAAGTCGAATATTATTATGTAAGTGACAAAGTGATTCGAGACTTGGGCTGCAAACCTTCTGAACTTATATTACAGTCGTTCCATTTTAATAGTGTTGAATCAGGAACTTACGTTTCGGCAAAAATATTTAACAATAACATTTCAGACGTGTTTTCAATGTGGATAATGTACGAAAAAATAGGGGACAAATCGCAGGACCCTATGTTCGAACTAAATGATTTGACCTGTTTTGACGAAATTACGATTTATTATGGAAACTCTAAAGTTTTATGGCATAAAAATGAAATAATGCTCTTGAACAGTATTGGTAATAATTCTAAATGTAATACTGAGCAGATATATTATTTGGGCCCATTTGATTTGAACTTTAAAAACGACCAGCATATTCCAAAAAATAGTCTATCACCATTTGAGTTTGACAACAACGTAACTAACCACAACCTTACAGCTGAGTTGAAG
Organism: Actinia tenebrosa; assembly: GCF_029948245.1. Classification (NCBI taxonomy): domain Eukaryota; kingdom Metazoa; phylum Cnidaria; class Anthozoa; order Actiniaria; family Actiniidae; genus Actinia; species Actinia tenebrosa. Next base: position 856,267 of record NW_028292570.1, read on the forward strand.
AAAAAAAATAAGACTGACAAATTTAATATGTGGGTCTTATTAATTTATAAACAATCAGTTAATACTTAAGTGCATTGCAAACATGTTCAAATTCGTCTTCGGTGCATGAACCAATTGTTACAAATTTGGCATCATCATTTTCGCAAACAGTATAGACACATTGAAATAGGTGTCCGAATTTTTTTGTCAATTCAAGTGCTAATTGTGTTTTGTTGGTAATTTCAGTGTTAAATTCAAGATACCCAATTGAATGCAACTCAAGCAACTTGGCAGTAATAGTAGGAGCTTCAAACAATTTGTTATTTTGGTCATACTTGACCATCACCACTTTTTTTGAAGACATTTGTGGCAACAGATGTATTTTTTGTCGCTTGTTTCAAAGTGGTGATATGGAGTGTCGTGTTCTGGGCAAGTGTATTCACTTTTTAATAAAAGATTAAGCTCATAAAATATTTTAAAATTGGTCATAAAACTGCGCTGGTTTGGAGTGTTGTGCAACAAAATATATTCACATAATCTGTTGTAATTTTTGTTTAGTTCCAATGTTTTTTTACAATTTGCGCAATTTGCAACCTCGTACACATAATCAATGGTAAAGCTGCTTCCGCAGTCGCAAAATCTGTCACTAAGAGGATATATTGGTGAATTCGACATTTTGGAGTTTTGCGTTTTTTAGGTTGATGGGTGTATTTTCTATTATTGTTTTTATAAGATTGTCATAAAAATTTACAGAAAATGGGGCCAACAATTCTTGCAGCATTATCTTGGGATATTTTTTGTACATTTCTTCGCTTAAGACGATCTTTTCGTCTGTGAATGGTTTTTTGGTTAAATTTTCGCCAAAATCTTTGTCGGCAGTAGCGATCTTGACATGTTTTTTCATGTCTCGGTGCAATAATGATTCATAGTCATTTGACGTGACCGATTTTAATTTGTCTATGTCACAATACAACAAATACTCTAATGGGTCCTTTTCGTGTCCAATCAAAGTGCAAATTTGCGTCTTGGTTACTTGGTCAAAAAGTTCGCTTTTAAATATTTTTTCTACAAAGTTTTCTGTCTTAATTATTTTTTTCAAGTACATGCGTTGTGGGGTTTTGTTAAAATCTGGAATGTATTGTATTAACAGTTTTAGCACTTTTAGCACAAACAACGAATAAGTTAACCGTTTGCCGCCTTCTATTTCAAGAGCTTCTTTAACTTCTAAATCTGGGGTGATTTTTTTGCTAAAGTCAATTTTAAACAACATTCGCTCATCAAACATCGTTTCCATGCTCTTGTGCTCTAGCATTTTTTCTGTATAATGAATGTTTGTTTTTTTATGTAAACAGTCAAGTCACTAGTTAAGAACAAGCCAAAAATATAACCATTATAGCATTTGACTTTGGTGATTTCCAGCTCGAGCTCTTTGCACAATTTTATGACAGTGTCCAAAGTGGCAAACTCAAACGTACCATTAGAATATTTAATATTATCATAGTTGACTGCCTTGATCAAAGGAAATGCAAAAGTTTCACCATTGAACGTTACATTGACGCAAAAAGTGCCTTTAACTATGTCAGTATATATGAAATTCAGCTCAGCTTTTGACTTAATTTTGTCAATTAGCATTCTTGCATTGAGCACGTGTTTTCTGTCACATCTTATTAAAAACTTGTAAATTGACTGCATCAAATGAGAACTTGAATCATGGATGAATTCGAGCGAATTCCTTTGTCCGTTGTAAGTTAACAAAGGCATTTCGACAATTGGAAAATAAGTTCCTTGAATGAACATGATCACTATGTATTTTTGGTTGTCAGAACTTAAGAAGATATTTTTTGGGTATTGCTTGTTGTCCATTATGATAAAAACATTGTACCCATACACTTACTTTACTAACTTTCAAAGTACCAATTCAAAGATGGCATAATTTCTGGTGGAAATTCTTAACGTGTTTATGAAATACTGAGGGTTAAAGAGCACATCATAAATTTCGGTGTTTTCTACATCTAAGAGTTCTAAAAACAATTCTAACTTGCCAATGTTTTGACTAAAATACTGTTTGCACCAAGAACAAAAATCGCCCAATTCAACGTCCAAAGAAATTAAGATTGCATTTACCAGCTTAACGTCGACGTTTTTTGAAAATATTGGACCGTAAAAGTAAATGTTCTTTATTCCAAAGGCTTCTTTTATGTTTGTTGGGATGTGCAGTAGTTGCAAACTATATTTGACCGTGGTCAGTTTTAAAATGTGGCTCAGGTTTTGGTTTTTGCTAATTTCAGAGATCGGATAATACCCTTTTTCTTTGCAAATTTGATTTTTTAGCTGTCTTTCTGGATTTTGCGGAGAGCATTTTCTGCAACAAACAACACATATTGTCATGGCTTGGCCTGTTTCTGCATCGGTATATATTGGCCAATTTGGATCTACCATAAAATTTAAGACCTCTCGTTTTGGTGGACAGATAAGGATCAGGTCTCCGCCAGTGGTCAAGTTTTTCAACACTGCGACTCTTTTTTTCTCTTCTGCGGACAATTGTTTGTACTCTTCTTCGGTTAATGGCCTTGGTTGGTCAGTAAATTGACAGGTTTGGGCATATTGAATTTGCTTCTCTTCATTGTCGTTACCCAAACTGACAAGTTTGAACCTTTGTGGGTCCAGACCCTGCAAAAATTTGCTGTTCCTGGTTTTTTCAAAAATCTTGTTCAAAGTGTTTGTAGTTGGAAGGTTTTTGCTTGTGTTCAGTGTTAGTTTACACAAGTATCTAATTAGCCGTTTCAGTAGTGGAATTTGAAACATGTAACATTTAATTACGTTAAAAACAATTTTTACATATTCCAAGTAAATGTTTATAGTGAATAAAATTTAGTGTTCAAGTTTTCGGTTTTTGGACTAGAGGTCCAATTTTCGAACTCATTCGCATACATGGAATTTTTTGAGCTAATTTGCAAAAACTGAACAGTCATCGTTGACTCAATTTCGTTTTTTGAGCTTAAGTCAATGCACATGCTTTTTCTTAAATTTGCAAGAATTATAGACAAGTTGGTATAATATACTTGGTTCATCGGTTTGCTCCAGTCAAATTTTATTTTAACGTCAGAAACGTTTTTTGGGTCAAATAATTTTGGGTTGATAAGGTCTCCAAATATTTTTTTCGAAATGTCTTTGCTGATCTCTACGATTTCTTCAAATGATTTTGTGTAGTCTTTGTTCTTTATAATAAAATTTATGAAGTTGTTTTCAGTTAAGAACATTACAATCGTTTGAAGGTTGCTTTTGTGTATGCAAAAGAAGTAGTTCGGTCCGTAAAAATCTTTGTACATTTTGGCTTTATTTTCTAAGACGCTGTTCTTTGGCGGTTTTTCACCATAAACATATTCATACTGAACCCCCATTTCGTCAAATGAAACTTCTATGTAGTCAAGTTTATAGACGAGCTCAGAAAACAACAGTTTAATGTTAAATGCTTTGTCAGTTTCATTACCTATATATTTAAATGTTGCAGTTTCAATTTTGTTGTTCAAAACCATTTCATCCAAAGATTCATCACAAATTTCTTTTTGGATGAATTCGTTTTGTTACTTAAAAATTGTTTGGTATTGTTTGTGCAAATAAGGAAAGATCTTGGACTTAAGGTCGAACAATGGGTTTTTGATAAAGCTTGTTGTGTTTTCTTCTGGAGTTTGCGGAAAGTAAAGCTTAAAGTTTAAGTTCAAAGTTTTTTGTATGTGAAAATGAGTTGTTAAGTACACTGTCCCATCAGTGCATGTCAGTTCAAAATTTTCATATATGAACTCAATTTCTGAACTAGTATCATAAACGTTGAAAGGCAAAAAATCATATTCTTTGTCATTTACATATTTAATTATTACGTCTGAAATTACTTTGTCTTTTTTTACTGACACGTTTTGGGTAAAAATTGAAATACCAGAAAAGGCATATATTTTTTGTCGAATAATCAACATTGAATCTGTTTTTAATACTCCCATCTTAATTGCCCATACTCCAGGTTTGACTTTAAAGTGGTCAATTAAGATGTCAAAACCGAGTTCGTTTTCAAGGTCTATGTCAATGTTTTGGTCAAATTCAACCTTTGTCAAATATTTTTCATCAATGTCAAACGTAGATTTCCAGTGCAGTCCCCACAAATCATTGTTGGGTTTTATACCATCATATATATTTTTAACATCGTCCCATAAAGTTTCAGGAAATAGCATAAAAATGTATTTTATTTTTTCAGAATCATGTAACGCTATTGTCAACGGAACAAAGTAAATATCGATCATGGCCAATGAAGAAAATGAAGTCACAAAGTTTTGGGACAATTATACTAATGGTAAATTAAAAAGTATTTTAGAAGAAAAAAATTTGATCAAGACTTGGTTTTCACTTACGAATGATTTAACTAACAGAACTTATCTCTTACTTCCGCCAAAAGAATATGAAAAATTAGAACCAATGAGCGCTTCAAAAGTTAGAGATTTTTTAAGTCGACACACTTTGCCAAGGTTTGTTTCTGGAATAAACCAGTTAGATTACAAAGAAAAAACATACAACAATGGAGCTTTGGTTTTTGAAATAAAAGGTGCTGACAAAAAAACACACTTAAAGGGCACTGATATTGTTGTAAGCGCCCCAAAAGTCGACGTTCCAAAAATTGGCGGCATCTTAAACTTTTTTACACTGTCTGAACCGGTCCCAACCGAAAGTTGGGTCAACAAAGAATTAGTGGTTGCAGGGTCAAAACAAGAACTGACAAAGGCGTCTGAAAATGAAAAAGCTCCAACTAGAATTGGCACCAAAAATAACCTCTTACGTTTGACCAAAACACATAACTGTTCCATAATTTTTGAAATTAGCGCATTGATGCTCAGAGTGTTGGTGGTTAATGAATACTACATTTCAAGTGACACCCATTTTTTCTTGCCAATGGCAATGTTAACTCTGTTGTTACACCCAGATTCCAAAAATGAGTGCTCATTTTACAGGTGGTATTCTCCAACTACTTCATTGCATAAAAACCCTTGGGAGAAGTACTTGGAATCTTTTAAAATCACAGAAGAGAGGGCCGAATTGTTCAACCAGTTTGAAGAAACTGTCCAAATAAAAGTCGAAATGTCGCACAAAACCACTTATTCTTTTAAGGAACTAAAAACCTTGTACAAAAAAATATTGAACGAAGAAGGCAATGGGGTCGAGCAAAAAATAGTATATGATTATTTAGCATTTATTGAATCGGTTGAAATTGGGCTCAACTTGAATTGCTGTACAGCAGATTGTGGAAATGGCATAGTTTCAAAGCTGCTAAACACATTTGACTTGCTAACAAAAACTGAAACAAGAGACAAGCACGAATTTGGCAGTGAATTCGTAAATAGCGCCTTCTTTATGTACATTGGTTTAACTGAAAAAGAGCTAGAGACATTGTCCAAGAAAAGTTTGACAGCAGAAAAAGCCAAAAAGCAAATAGAAGATTACAATGTTTCTGTCAGTTATTATCATGATGCTAAAAAATGTGAAGTTGGTGCGTTTTCAATAAGCGAACAGGTAGTGGAAAACCCCAAAAAAATTATAAAAACTTTTGTTGAAAACAACGACGTTACACAGTTAAACGTGCCAAGTGTAAGGCGAAAAAACGTTTTAAAGCTCCAAAAAGAGCAAGGTGAGGTAAACATAAAAAATATCATATCATTATTATAATGTCTTTTATTCCAATTTGCTCTGAGTGCAAGTTGAGGATTGCACACTTGAAGTATTTGACTATGTTGGGCGGAAAGATTGACGAAGGACAAATTTTTTATAATTGTTGTATAAATAGTGTAAAAAGTAGTACGAATATATACGAAGAAGGAAACATTGAAATAATTCCTTGGAAACCGATTGAAGAACCTGTAGTTAAGCTATGGGAGATAAATCGAAAAAAAGTTCAAATCCAAGCGAGACAGTATGTTCTCCCAAAGACTTAGTTGCAATTATGAAAGAAGACCCAAAATTTGTAATTAGGACACAAAAATGAAAGGATGACACAAAAGAATATTTTAATTTGTTAGTAGAGTAGTAATTTGGTAGATGGCAATTTTATGACATACAATTTAGATTTTGAATCGGCAACTATAAATCATTATCATGGAAGTGAAGATCGTCCTTCTCTTAATGTTGACTTGCAAAAGGCTTTAACGGATGAATAATTAAATTCACTGCTCGATCTTAACAAAAAAAAAAAGGAAAGGCCGTTATTGAACTAATTAAAAGCAAAGAACTAACTAAGACCAGTTATCATCAAATGATCAAAACCACTGAAATGAAAACAGTGGAAACACCAGATGGTAATTTGGTAAAAACGTCAGTACCAGTAAATGATTATTACATTTCGTCAAGTATTACTTTAAAACGCCGCAATGAAAAGGAAAATGTTTTAACCACTGTTTTTTATGACCTTAGGCCAATTATGAAAAAGAAGTCTTTGTTAAGCCAAAACAAAGAAGTTCCTGAAGAACTTGAGACTAAATGTAGTAATGCTTTAAATGAAAAACATGTTTTTGAAACTTATGAACAATTAGTAAATAAATTTGGAACCAAGATCAAAGGTACTGCCTTGATCAATTTAAGTAGGGTTGTTTATAGCAATTTGCAAAATGCATTTACTGGCAAACCCAATGTAATAGTCATTTGTGTTTATGACGTTTCGGAAAACAGAACTAGTACAATACACATGAATACCATAATAGCCAAAATTAATGAAGAATTAAAAGACGTTTTGATGTAATTTGAATAAACATTATTTTTTTAGCGTTAAATAACGTAAAAATGAATAACATTGTAGCTTTTTCAAACTGTGCGACTTCTTTGAGCGTGCATAACGAAGTTGAGTCAAACGACGAAAACAAGTCGTACAAAGCATGGGAAATTAAACAAGTAAAACAAATTCGGAAAGGTTATGAAATTGTCGTAATCACAAATGACAATTTAAACAAAAACTTAATAAACAAAAGTGACTTTGGACCAATTGGTGAAGCATATTTTATTTCTGAAATAAATGTCGTTTGTTTCACAAAACAATCCTGGGGAATCAGTAAGATTCACCTTATCGAAGTTTGGGTAAATAGCAATTGCGTCTTACAAGTAGATCCTGCTCTAGCAATAGACGTATGGAATTTACAGACCAAAAAAACTTTTATGGATAATTTTGAACTAAAAATATATCCAGTTGCAATCGGCAAAATGGCATTTGATGGAGTTCCGTTTTTGGTCAACAAACACGACACAGGTACTGTGAAAACAGTATTTAGTGACACCTTGAACTTAACAAAAGTAGAAACGCCCATGACTAGGGTTAAAATGTACAATCCAGAAAGATTATCTGTCATACTAAAAAACAATTACGCTTTAAGTCCCAGAATTGAAACTAATACATATAAAACTGCAAATTTGAAGCAGTTAAAAATTGATATACCAACTTATAAATCAACGCTAGATGATATAATAATAGTGATGTCTTTTCTTAAAGATAATGATGAAACCATATCAGTGTTAAAAGAACCTATTTATATCAAAAGTTTGGAAATAAACCTTTCTAATATAAAACTTGTTAATAACTATCATACATTAACATATGAAAATTTTGATGTAAGTACATTTTAAGATATTGTCTAAATGGAAGATTGTACGAAGGCTTTAAAGATTTGACCACATTAAATCCTTCTACCAACTTGCAAATATTGATAGGATTTGTCAAAAAAATGCCAGACTTGTGCATAAAAACAAATGTTATAGTTATAACTTGTTCAAGTGTCGCAAATTAAAACAAAACACTACGCTTGAAATAAACTCATTTTTTTTCATAAAAGTAAAACTACTATCTGTGTTACATTATCATGGAATTAGGTCAATTTGAAACAGATAAAGGGTTTTTACAAATCAAAAGCTTATATAGCAGAAAAGAACCTTGGTTTAATCCGTCAATTTTTAGCCATGATTCACTTTTAGTGTTAGGGCCGTGGAAGCGAAGTTCGAGGCGAAAAGTCAATGAAACCAGTTTTGAAAGTGAAAAATGGCCAGCAATTATTACAATCGTAACTTATATTACTGAAAATTACAGGAAACATGGACAATTTTTATTTTTGCTCGAAGGTGAGACAGGTTCTGGGAAGTCATTAACTTTAGCACCTTATTTGTATTCATATTTTCAAAGCTCAACTAGTGTGATTTTAGCAGAACCACAAATAGCAAGCAATGGCAGATAATGATATTCACACATATCTGCAACTGTGCTAAGTTCTTGTCCAGTGGTAGCAATCTTTGTGAGATCACCACAAATATCATCTATTAAGTTTACCACCTGTGATTCCAAAACATCTTTTGCTGGATTGGAAGAAAACATCTCCATGTTTAATATTTTTTAAATCCTAGTAGCGTTTGAACCCTCAAAAGTTTTATAATAACCTTCAAAAACATTTATTATGCTATCACTAAGTTTTGACACCTTAACAGTGCCAATTAAACTGATCATTTTTTCAGGTGTATTGGCATTGTTCTGTAATACTTGTGGGGCAAAAGAGCTTGTGCTGTTCAAAGAATCCAAAAGACCAGTAGTTTTGTTGGTAGAACCAAATCCACCAAACGTGGAAGTCTTTGGACTTTGAAATAAAGTACTCATTTTGAGTTTTTTTTGCCTACAATCAAACCAAAGTAAGATTAATTTATCTGAATTTAGGATATTTTTTATAAACAAATATTTAAATAACTTATGATTAAGTGAATCAAAATGGAAAACTTTGCTGATTTTTACACTTTTGTGGAGAAATGCGCACATCCAGATATTTCATCGGAAGTACAATTTATCAAAGACACCAAGTTTGATGGCTATAGGTTCTCATTTGCTGGTTACACAGGAGATGAAGTTCAAACCATAATAAGATATATTTCATTAAAATTGTTGGATGAAAAAAATGGCCGTTTAGACACTTTGTATCCAGCAGTTTTTGGAACTAATGAAATTAAGGTTAAAACAATGGCCGAAATCCCATTTCTGGTAGAATTTGTCAAATGTAAAATTCCAATTTCAGAAGTACCGCACGGAATAAGAAAACCGCCAGATTTCGAAAAAAAAGCTATTCAATAAGCCGTAACGACAGATTGCGCAAAAAAAGCAGAACTGACTATGATAAGTTGCAATTATTTATTGCAAATTCTAAAGATGCACAAAAAAAAGCAATTTTGGAAAATTACGTTAAATATGAACGCCTACTAGCTGATTGAAAAAGATTCATTATATTTTATCACAGGAACTAAGCTGTTGCATTCATCCACAATTGGCTCAGATGCTTGTTGATACTTAAAAAGACTATTTTTTACAAACATAACGCTCTTTTTGTTAAAAAAAAAACCAAAAATACTTAAGCATTTGTTCGCATAACTAATGGCCTGTTTAATTTGTTCTTTGTAACCTTTTTTGCTGATTGGAGCAAAAATTTTTATAATGTCATTTTTTAATAAGGAAACAGAATTAGTTACGTTAACTTAGCAAATTCATGAATATTAATAAGGTGATTTGACCAATGGCGTCCTTGATTTACATCACGTGACAAGTTTTTTATACCCCGCTAAAAAATCAAGATTCTTAAAGTCGGGGGCGGTTTTGAATTTTTCAGGGGAGTGCGGGGCTGATAATGAATACACGATGCATTAAACATTAGCGGTCTATCACATTTAAAACACTCATGTTTATATTCATGAGTGTTCTAAATCTGATAGACCACTGATATTCGATGCATAATACTTGCCGGGATAAGCAAATAAAAACAATAGCAAAACAATTCAATCTCAGTGACTTTACTAGCTGTTTTTAGAGATAAATTACAAATACAGCACGCTTTGTCCATTATATATCATATCAGAAGTAGCCACACCCATGAAGCAAACGATATATGATTATTATTAACTTACTTAATTTATTGTTTAATATTGAATGTAATTGTGCAGTTGCTAAAAACTGCATTATTTAATGACTCAGCTGAACTACTGCCAGTTGCTACAGGCTCACAATTTAAAGTAGGTGAGAAATGGCTAGTTGGCATTTCTACCTGAGCTAATAAATCATCACTTATACTGTCAAATTCATTTAAAAAGCATTCGAACAAATCATTTGAATCACCTGGTAACGGAATGTTAGATAGTTCAACATCACTTATTTCTTCTAGGATCTCTGATGCACAGCATTCTGTTACAACCTCAAAATTTGGTAATTCTGCGTTAAATTCCGATGCAGTAGCCGGAGGGTCCAAAATTGAACTAGCATTTTCTAGCTGTGCAGATGAAGGGTGTTGATACTTCAAAAGTGCATCCGACCGATGACCAGTTCGCTGTTGAATAATTTTTTCTTCCACACCTTGTTGAAATAATTTTGTGGCGCACGTGATTCTCAAGGAATGGCTAGTTTTTCTTTGTACGCCAGCTTTGCAACACAATTCATTTGGTAAAATGTTGTTCAAGGTATTGATGCCAAGTGGACTTTTGTCATAACTGAACTTACTAGGATCCCGATTTGGACGGAAATAAAAAGCTCCTAAGGATTCTGCAAATTGTTGTACTTTCTGAAAGTATAAATTATACATTGAAACTAAACATCTACTGTGATTTTCTTCTTTAATATCGTGGCATATGTGGGTCACTACTCGTGGAGAATATTTCATATCTTTTAGCCCGCCATGAAAGGTCTTGCTAAGACTTTCATCAAAAATTATCTTATTTTTGAAAACTTTGAAATTGTTTAATCTAATATTTCTGTGATCACTAGCACGTAAACCAAATAGTTTACCATTATAGAAGTAAATAGTATTTAATAACGTTTTGGCAGAACTAATTCCTAATAAACCTTTTTTCCAAAACAGTTCTTCTTCTTCTGTTATCTCTTCTCGTGTGGGTTTCTTGAACTTCTGCGAAAGTCCGTCTCTTGTTCCTCTCTTCATTTCGGCGTCAAGACTTCTTCGAAATTCAGAAAATCTAGAAAAAGAAGAAAACGATTTTATTATTAATATGTGTATTTTCTTCGTAAATTCATAAGATATATTTCATTAAAATTGTTGGATGAAAAAAATGGCCGTTTAGACACTTGTACTATAGTTTTCAAAAACAAAAACGAAGAAAGAAAGAAAGATTTTACATATTTTCTTAAAAGGTTAAATTGGTTAGACTCAGATATTGCTTCATATGTCCACTTTGCTAAAAAAAAAGGACGAAGTAAATGTTATTTATGTTAATTGTTATCAAGTTAAAAAAGCTAGTCCTGGTGGATATACAATATTAGCCGAAGATTACGATGATTTAAGAGAGTACATTTTATGTTTACAAAAAGATTTTGATAATTACGTAGCTTATTTTGACGATTCGCCGCCAAAAAACGATTTAAGATTGTTGTTAACTGAAAAAAATAATGTAAAAGTAAGTTATAAACTTGAAAAACTATTTGAATTTAATGTTAATTAATAATTTTAACATCATGGCTTCGTGTGACACTGTAAAGATAAAGCGACTTAAACAATCACCAGATATTCAAAGTGTCTATTTTACTTTTGAACAAAGAGAATTGTACGGAAAACGTGATTTGTTAATGAAATTGGATTATTATCATTTTGGACAAACAGATTCGTGTGTAATTCATATGAGTTATTACGGTAAACAAGATTCATATACTTTGCAGATACTTAGTGGTTCTAAATCTGGCAAGAAAAAGAAAAGAAACATTCCATTGCGCAATGTCGATGAAACCACATCTTTGTGTTTTAGAAATGCATTATCTTCAGTGGGGTTTCAAATTGAAATAGAAAATCTTAAGTCAGAAACAATTGAAACATATTTGGTTTAAATTATAATTATAAATATAAATTGACAAAGCAATTTGGTGTAATAAATTTGTGATGAAAAAAAAAAAAGGTTGAAATTAAAAACGTTTTCTCTCTCTCTCTTTTTTTTTAAGAAGCGCAAATTACGGTTTCAGTCAATTCAGTTTCCAAAATTTCATATATTGGAACCCTCAAAGTGATACTGACTTCGTTTTTGTTTTTGTAACAGAAATCCACTAAATTATTAATGGGCAATTTAAGCACCATAACTCCACTGTCAGCTTTAAACGGTGTCTTAGTTGATGATATTGCATAGTACAAAAATTCACTACGCACCAAAAAACTTATTCCTTTTGGAATATCAAATCCTTCACAAGAAGTGCAAAGCCCAATGATGTTTACATTTGCGTTTGGGCTTAATTCCTTTACTTAAATATTTATGAAATTTTTGTCTCTTTTGCCTTCAGAAGTTACTGCATTTTCTAGTATGAAATTCAAAACTGTTGAAGATTTATAATTTTTTGCATTATTTTGAATATTGTTTATCATGTCCAATGACAATTCAACCCTCAAATATTGATCTTCGTTCACATTTGGAATCAAAGTTATAAAAGGATCTACTAACACGGACATAAATACTTTGACTTTTTTGGTTAAAGTTTTTAAAGTTAATTCTTTGTTGTCACAATTTATATTTATCTGCACCCCTTCTCCGCTTTCCAGTAAAGTATCAAATTTTCCCCAAAAATCTTTTAAGTTGCAAACACTGTAATATTCAAAATTTGCATCAAGTTCGCTTTTAAAAGACACGCACCTTTGAATCGGCGGAACCGAGCACTTTCCACCATCAGTCGATTCTAATATTGCAGAACGCACCACGCATATCTGCAACAGTCCAAGTTTGCACGTTATTATTAATAAAATGATTTCTGAGGCTATCTTTTCCTTAGACAAGTTTGATATTAGCAAATTTCTGACAATTTTAGTGTTCTGAGCAGACAAAGTGATCGACTTGTGTTCAACTTCTGTTGGTTCCGAGGACATGCTTAACTATAATAATATAACATGTAATCAAACGCATACAAACCTGCCACTATCTTATCAAAATAAGGACTAAAAGTTTTTAAGTCCATAAACATTTCACTTACTAACAATGTGACAAAGCTAATGATATAAAAAATTAATAAATGGTACAACATCTTACTTGACGGTTCGAAATATGAAAATGTACCTAACGTATTCTTTCTTTGTACAAACCTCTCCTACTGTGGTGTTTGGCCACTGATTTAGCTGTTTGTTGATTAAGACCAATTTTATGGAAGTGCAAAGTTCATCAGTCTTAACGAGTCTTTTGTTTTTAATAGGAATATTTACTATTGTTTCGTATAAGCTCAAACTTTCTTCTTTGGGCAACGTGTTGCACATTTTTCCATTGGTATCTCTTCGTTTATCTTTGGGGTTTTCGGGTCGTTTTTCTGGCAATATTTTTTCTTTCATGTGGTTGTTCAAAAACATAACAATGCCAAATTCGTTTTTTAAACTTACACTTTTGTCAAAATTGGAATTTCAATGGTCCATTTTTTAGTTGTGAAATTGTGCAATGTCACATTTTTTTCAAACAGATAACCAACAGGGTGGTTCTGGTGCAAATAGTGCTCATATCCATGAACGTGACATGCCAAAAGAACTTCTCTGGTACGAACAAAAAACATATGAAATTTTTCAGTTCCACACTAATTTTTTTGTTTGACCAATTAACAATTGCCCATGGAACAAGATTAATTAAATCTTGCTTGGAAAATTTGAACAGATAATACACAAACATTTCATTCTTAAAATTAACAAGCATGTGTTCAATTTCGTCAATGTTAATGTCTTTATTGAATAAAGTGTTGAAATTTAAAGTGACTATCGAATTGCTTCCATCTAATGCCATTAAAGGTTTCTTAACAAACAAGGACACTAAGTTTATTTCCTGCACAGCATAAGATCCTTTGCCAATATGCACCAAATTGCAAAACCTTCCATTGTTTACTATCATGTTTGACGACGTTAACCTATATAATATTAATAAGCCCATACTACTGTCTAAGAACTTTGGGTCTATTTTGTCAGTGTTACCAGTAATGGTTCCCAATGCGCAAAGCACGTCACTCCTTGACACTTCACTAACATCCATGGTAGACCAAAAAAACTTTTGGTTCTTTATATTACTTACTATGTCATCTTTGTGCAACACTGAAAAAACTCCAAACATTTGCTTAATTGCCGATACAAGCTACTTTAACAATGTCCAACTATTTTTTTTTGCATAATATGTTGCCTCACAGATTTGAGACAAATCATCTAGTTTTGTCTTTTGTCTGTCAAAGCAAGCACTTCGTCATTTGAAATTCGATATAATTCGTCTAATATCTTTTTTTATGTGCAAAAAATTTTGGTATTTTTGCAAGTATAGCTCTTCTTCTCTGCTGATCACACCTTCCAACTGCCCAAAGGCAATTACCATGATCTGAGCAAAACATTCAGTTACACTTAAAAATTCTAGTGAATTTGGCCTAGCGATTCTGGAACTGAGCTGATGACCTGCAGTGATGGTTGGAGGGACCGTTAAGCATTCTATGAAAGTAGTGTGGCTAATGGTATGCGGTACTCTTAAGACATCAGTTCCAATCAAGAAAAAACACTCTGTTCCTTGGCAGTTTGACGGCCTTCCAAAAACGTTTAATAATTGCTCCAAATCGTCCAAATAAGCATGGATTTCCATAAAGTGAATTGCGCCAAACCCTGGGCAACTGCGCGGGTCTTCATACACATCTGAAGGACTATTTGGACTCTTGGAATCAATTCCAAAAGCTATAGGAGTAAGCGCCAGAGCTTTCATGTATTCTATGGTTGCAATTGCAGTAGTAATAATTGGGTTAATGCTTTATGTGTTTACTAGGTTAACATCACCAAGTAATCCGCGAATTTACCAAGTTCCAATGCAAGGTCATCCAGCATTTACACAAGGAGTTCAAACTTGTTAGAGTAAAAGATATGTGTTTAACATGTTTCATGGCAATTATTTGTCGTTTAAAAGCACAAGAGCTTTCGTGTCAGAAAAAAAAAAAAAAAAAAAAAAAAATATATATATATATATATATATACATGCTTGTTTGCGGCAATGTTTGCATTTGTAAAAAAAAAGTCCAAATAAACTTTTTAAAAATGTTTGATTATATGGATGCTTTTTTTTTAATGTCACGCAAGCAGTTTAAATAAACTGCAATCTCACCGTATATGCTATAAAATCAAATAAATACTAATATGTTAGCGTATACACACTACAAAAATAACTTACAATGACTATATATTATTCATAATTTATGACGTGTCGTTTGTCATCCCTGTTTTAAACAATAGCATGTTAATCTATTGATTTCGTACTCACTATGGTTTTTTGATGGGTCGATTTCAGTCCTTCTTAACGTCCAAAATAAGACGTTCATTTGAAATCTGGCCAAATTAAGCTTTTCATAGTAAACAGAGTACGCGATCGACATTAGCATAAAAAAGAATGTAATTTGCCAATCTGTAATATTGAAATGCTTATAGCGTTCGAAACGAACCACTCGTTCCAGTTGTTGAGGGTGCTTGTCAAAATAAACCCTGACGGTTACATCGTGGGCATTTTTTGACGGATCTACTTCGAAAAACCGAAAAGACAAGTTTTCTGAGAAAGGGGTCTTAATGCAGTCAGGCTTGTAACAGTCTTCCATTTTGTACTTTTTCAAAAACTTGTCTAAGTCTTTTATCACGTAGATTTCTAAGATCTTGGACTTTCTGTCAGTAAATGCTCTGCTGACTGAAAAAGAAGTCAATGCAACATCGTCATCATTTAAGAATTTGAAGTTACTGCAAAGACTTTGAAACCCTAACTGGTGATTTTTAAAGGCAAAATGATCAACAGAAGGCTCAACGAAGCTTCTGAGTGAATACAGTATTTTCTCTTCGTTTAAGTTTCGAATCGCACAGAATATATTAGTGTTTACAATTGTTTTGTGTGAGGTTTCTGACACAAACTGATATAATATATGATCCACTTCTAATATAACTGCTTCTACATATCCATGGTTGTATACGACACAGACTCCATTGCTGATTTGAAATTCGACACTTAAATGTTCAGATTCTTTTAAAATGTTTTCTTTAACCTTTTCGTAAACATCTTTGAAGTTGTTGTAAACGAAAAATATTGAATATTTTAGTAAATGTAATTCTTCTAAACACTTAGGTGGAATAATTTCATAAAAGGTTTTCCTTAAAACACCGTTAAGTGCTTTGTTAACCTTGCTGAAATTCATGGAGAATCTGAGTTTATCTAAATCAATTAAAACAACAAAAAATAAAACAAATAAAAAAACAGTTACATTAATCAATAATGATCCTCCAGTAATTAAAGTGCAAAAACAGATACTTTTCAGGGGTCCAAGTCAACTGTGACGTTCTTAGGATGCTATTTATCTCGTAAAGGCTTCTGTTGAAACTGTAAGCGTACGTTTCGTCGTACCCACAGTATGAAACCAAACTGTCAAAATTGCAACCCAAGACTGCCATAGTAACTTCTGGTGAAATTACAACTTCTTTCTTCTTGTCTGCGGGAGTGGTGATCTCGATAAACCTAGCACTTTCAGAATGCCATCCGATTTCCATGAAACTTTGCGCAAAAACTACAGTAGCTACATTAAACTTTTTAACACCAAACAACAAAGTAAACACATCATTAAACATTACACCCGGGTTATATACAGCTTTAAATCCAGTGTTTTTACCGTACTTAAGTTTACATTCTCTGTCGGCAATTCTTATGCCTTCATTCAACGTAGTTTTGATATACTGTCTTACGTTGTCTGCGGTGATTGGGTCAAAAGTTTGACCACCTTCTAGGTTGGCAGAATTGCCACAGAAGAGACTTACCATGTACTTTCTGATGTTGTACACGCTTTCATAAATCAGAGCTTGTCCAGTCAACAAAGGAGCATAAATGCCTCCAACATTGTATATCTTGAGATACGCCAAGTCTGAGTTCTGAAATGAAGATTCTTCGTAAAGAACATAGTCGTTGTGAGCATTGTCCAAAGGCAAGTTATTTTGGTTGTTTTCGCTCTTTGGGACAAAATACACGTTTTCTTGAACTGATGAGGTCGCCATTTTTTCTGTTTTTAAATTTTAAAAAAGGTTATTATAATAACTTCAAAATAAAAAATGTTTAATTCTGCAAAATATTCTGAACTAAACGATTTCAAGGAGTCAATAACCCAAACACAATATTTCGGATTACTAAAAACGAACTATAAAAAAAATATTAGAGCTTATTTTAATAAGGTTTTCTATGATTATTGCAACGTTGAAGTTCCAAAGTTTAATGAAAAATTTAACACCAGTTTTAAAGTTGCAATAGAAAATGGCGGAATCAAGCTGATTGAAATGTTAGATGTGTTACAATCACTACGATCAGACCAGTTTGTTTTAGTTGGCGAATTACCAGGTTATTGGATTTTGTCGCTGTACATTTTAGGGTTTAAAAACCTTTATGCAAGTGCTCCATTAAACACTAGTACCAAGAAAAATACTGAATTTTTGGCAGACAAACACAACGCCTTTAATTTGGCCAAATTTGGCATGTGGGACAAGAATTGCTCTGGAGACGTAACAGACATCGAATACCATAAACACATTGCGCAAAGTCCCAGTTATCAATGTGAATGGTTTCTTAGTGACATTGGTTCTGGTGATTGGGAAAAATCAGAATATCAGTTAAAAACATTCGGAGGTTTAGTAAAAATATTAAAAATTTCACAAAAAATAGGTTCCAAAGGTGCTTTGATTAAGCTGTATGATTTAGTAGATAGAAAAACGCTAACACTGCGATCTTTGATTGAAGAATACGAAACTTATAAGTTTGTTAAACCCATCGCAAGTCCCAACACCAATACTGAGGTCTATCTGATATTAACTGGTCGTAACAAAAGGCCTGCTTTGCTCGTGCCTACAATTGAAGAATTGGCAAATTCTTGGCTTCCTTTTTTGCAAAAATCACTTGACACTTATCATTCATTGTTCGAAGTTGGTATTAGTTTTAACATTGTTCAATTCCAAAAAACTTTGAACAATGTCATCAAAAGATGGGGAATATTTTAAAATGGTCATGAATTCTTTCGACAAGTCTGCCAAAGCAGTTAGTGACAAATTTGACAAAAACCCAGAAAGAAGCGTAAAGATTTAAAAAAATATTACAGTTGTTAACAACAAAAACCGCTTCAAAGAATCTATTAAAACGGGGTAGCTTAAAAAAAAATATTACATTTCGTTAAACTTGAAGATTAAAATGTAAACGTTTCTTTCTTTTTTTTCTCCAAAACATGATTGGCATTAAAACTGTGTTGAGTCCCAATTTTCATTAACAAATGCACTGAAAGGGGTTGACTTGGACCCCTGAAAACAACACCTTCTTAAATTGTAAAATCGACAAAGATTCCTATTTTACACACTCCACAAACATTGCTGGAACAACTTACTTTAACACAGTTCAACAAAACGGCCTGACGCAAGAAAAAAACATTGTCGGTAATGTTGGGGCTTTAGGATCTGAATTGCCAAACTTGAAGATTTTTAAGTACGTCAAAACAAAAAGCACTAACAAAACTCCTTCTGTTAGTGAACCTGCTACTAGTACTGAAAAAAACTTCGATAATGGTGATTTTCCGACAAAGGAGACAGTGAAAGATCTGCTTCTTTTGGAAGACTTAAAACCCGAGCAGGACGAGGCAAAGGTTTTTCAAAACCTTGCAGATAGGCACGAAGCATTGTTTGGTGTGAAAAGAAGGATGGTTCAGCCTGGGTGTGGTAAGAAGACAAGGTGGTCTTTGTTCACTTTGTCAAAGATTCTGTATTATATTTTTATGGTGCTTTCAGACCCAAATAGTTATAACAACCCAATCACTGCCGCTATCGTTGTAGGCTTATGTAAAGCTTTTTTGTTTGTAGAATTTATTGCCAAAAAAACCGAGTTAGCTCCTTTGTTAAATGCCGATTTAGTAATGTGTAATTTTATCTTAAGCCAAGGTTCATGGACCCATATCTCTGACTACCTAAAAAGTGTAATTAAAGCTCTGACCCCCAAAATCCAAGGACCTCCAACCATGATCAGTGACATAATGGTAATTTCTGCTTGTTCGTTTGTTAGATTAGTTATTTGTGAAAAGAGATGCCTTGTTTAGAGTCTACTTTTAATGAAGATTTGATTCGTAGCTTTGTTGAAACTTTCGGTAAAGTTCAAAAAGACGAAACAGAAAAAAACCAACATGATATAATTTCCCAAAAGTTAAACCCAAATTTGTGTCATTTTGTAAATTTGTTTACCATTGGTCATCATCTAAAATCATTGTATCATTTAGACGGCTTCTTTGCAGATACAGTTTTTGGTGTGAAAAGAAGGATGGTTCAGCCTGGGTGTGGTAAGAAGACAAGGTGGTCTTTGTTCACTTTGTCAAAGATTCTGTATTATATTTTTATGGTGCTTTCAGACCCAAATAGTTATAACAACCCAATCACTGCCGCTATCGTTGTAGGCTTATGTAAAGCTTTTTTGTTTGTAGAATTTATTGCCAAAAAAACCGAGTTAGCTCCTTTGTTAAATGCCGATTTAGTAATGTGTAATTTTATCTTAAGCCAAGGTTCATGGACCCATATCTCTGACTACCTAAAAAGTGTAATTAAAGCTCTGACCCCCAAAATCCAAGGACCTCCAACCATGATCAGTGACATAATGGTAATTTCTGCTTGTTCGTTTGTTAGATTAGTTATTTGTGAAAAGAGATGCCTTGTTTAGAGTCTACTTTTAATGAAGATTTGATTCGTAGCTTTGTTGAAACTTTCGGTAAAGTTCAAAAAGACGAAACAGAAAAAAACCAACATGATATAATTTCCCAAAAGTTAAACCCAAATTTGTGTCATTTTGTAAATTTGTTTACCATTGGTCATCATCTAAAATCATTGTATCATTTAGACGGCTTCTTTGCAACCATTCTAATGCAAGCTTCATTTCCTAACCAAATAAAGCAGTACATCTTGCAAAAACCTTACCCATATCAGCTGTAAAAATTAAACGCACAAGTAATGTACATAAATATATATGGTTTATGTCACAATCTTGTAACGCAAAAAAAAATGTTAGTTTTATTGATTGATTAATTTGTAGATTAGTAAGTAGTCGTAGTAGTAGTCGTAGTTTAGACGTCATTATTATGGTATAAACTTAGTATTGTAGAAATAGCAAGATATCTTAGCTAATTAGTGTTATTAATGTTCAAAATATAATCTTGGTAATCATAAGTATATATTAATTTTGTAGGAATAGCAAGATGTCTTAGCTAATTAGTGTTATTAGTGTTTAAAATATAATCTCGATAAGCATATGTACATATTAGTAGTGTAAACTTATATAACCCATTTTATGTTATTTTTCATTGTAGCTTAGACGATTAGTAGTATATTAATTGTCTAAATAGATTAGTTTAGTTAAAAAAAAAAAAAAAGAGTAATAAGATACAGTATACGTACTGTATTTTATAATTTTTTTGTATATTAATAAAATGGAGTAGTCAATTGAAATTCCTACAATAAATGCAGTGTATAATGATTTAAAATATGGAAACAATGAAATTTTAAAACACGTGGACAACTTGAAACGAATTGTTGAAAATGAAAAAACGCAAGCTAATTCTGAAATTAGAAACGAAGAACCTAAGCTGAATTTTTTTGACGAAAACAACTTAGAACAGATACAAAAACAAGTAGATGCTACACAATGTTTGACGCCCAATGTCGTTCCTGTGGTACAGCAAAGTCCGACACAACAACATGTATATTTACCACCACCACAAGTAACACATGTTAATAACAAAAGCCACCTTTTTGGTATTGAAGGTGTGATGATGACATTGACCAGGTTAAAGTTAATTAGCGAAGTTAGTGTTTTGTTTAGTGAGTTAAAAATCATAGATGAAATATTGCTTACTTCATTGAATGCTCAAAACATTAATTTTTCGAGCTTAACAGACATGCAGGTGTGTCGTGCACCCTTCCACGAACATTTAGTACTATGCCAAAAGGGAGGACCGGGAGCTTATCACGAAGTGATATGGAAAAGTACCTACAGCAGTGAGACTGAGGGATGGGTCATGTGGTTGAACGAAGGAGACCCCGCGATGCTGGATGTCGTGTCGCCCAATGCATTGTATGGCGAGGCCAGGGTCTTACACCATCGATTGTGCTTGAAATGCGACATGATCTATCGCCATCAGAGGACGCATTCTTGCAGCGAAGAAAAGGCTTTGACCAAATACGAATTGGGTAAGAAGAGACCGCATTACAAGGTCACGGAAGAATGCAAGCGCCGTAAGGTGTCGCGAGTCTTTGACGACGAGCATGAAAATTGCTTGGGAAGAGCCTCGTACCGGGCACTGAAGGGTTTGGGGTTGGAGATGGTAGCCGAAGGAGGGTACGAGAAACCCTTGCAGGATTGGTATGGAGAGATGGGGATGGAAGACACCTGGGATCAAGCGTGTGGGTTGGACGACGTCAAGCGGTGGTGTGCTAGCATTAACGAGGGATATGCGACGAATGAAGAACATGGATTTGAATTGTGCGTGTACGACGAAAAGAATCGGCACGTGGTGGCCTCGTTCGGAAGCAGCATAGGGAAAGCACAATGGTACGTTGACCCCCGTTTACCTGAATTGGATGGATGAACACTTTACCTGGATCGAGTCTATGGCGGGGTGGTTGGGGCAGGTTTACTTTTGCACTCGCTGCAATAGAGGGTACAGCAATAAAGAAACTCACAAGTGTGTCCGTCCTTGTTTGCAGTGTGGGGAAGAACGGAACGACCACTACATCAAGTATTCCAATCAGCGTATTACGTGTGGCGAATGTCACGTGGGTTTTTGGTCCAACGTGTGTTACCGTTCACACCTGATGCGACGTCGCAAGGGGTCGTTAGCCTATACCACCTGCGAACGACGGTACGTGTGTCTTCAATGCAGAACTACCGTGGATCGGATGCGATACGATCGAAAGACCAAAGTCTGGTACATGGTCGACGATCACGTCTGCTATCAATACGATTGCTTGGTGTGTCGAGAAAAGAAGGTAACGCGAGGGGAGCATTTGTGCTACATCAAGGAAGTAAGCAGCGACCCTACGGAAGGCAACGCACGGACCAAGAAAAATGAAAAACGTAAATTTTTCTTAGCGTTCTTTGACTTTGAAGCTCGATGCTTGGAGGAACGTCACGTGGTCAACAAAGGATGTTCACGTTTGACGATGCCTCTGCCTTTATGGATTGGTTGTTGGGTCCCAAGCGTGACGTGCATGCCTTGTACACGTTTTTGGCCCATAACCTCAAGGGGTACGACTCGTACCCTATCTTGGAGGAGTGTGTGAAACGAGGCATCAAGCCCAAGTGCGTGTATCAAGGAGGCAAGGTCATTACCATGACTTTGGAAGGGATCGTGTTCAAGGATTCGGTGTGTTTCATTCTCATGGCTCTACACAAATTCCCTGCCACCTTTGGAACGTCAGGAGGCGACAAGGGTCATTTTACTCATTTTTTCAATACTTTGGAAAATACGCAGTACGAAGGACCTTACCCCGATCCCGAGTATTACGGAGTGGATGACATGGACGCACGCGAGAAAGAAAAGTTCATGGAGTGGTGGCGAGAACAAGAAGGCAAGACGTTCATCATGAAGAAAGAAATTGAAAAGTATTGTATTCAAGACGTGATGGTCATGGCCCGGGGATGCTTGAAGTGTCGGGAGCTTTACGTGGACAAGTTCGACGTGGACCCCTTTGCCGAGTGTGTCACTATTGCCTCGACCTGTTTGACGGTGTTCAAGAAGAACTTCTTGGAATCTGAAGTCATGGGCGTCGTGCCGCCCTTGGGCTATCGTCAACGGGACATTCAATCGGTTCAAGCCCTGGAGTGGCTGCACTCGTTGGGCCTGCCTGAACTGCGTTGGGCCGGAAGCACGCTGGGCGAAATTACCTTGCAAGGCAGTAAAGTCGATGGGTACGATCGTCAGACCAACACCGTGTATCAATTTCACGGCTGTTTCTATCACGGGTGTGAAGTGTGTTTCAAGCGAGGTCAAGTCCACGCTCATCTGGGAGTGACCATGGGCGACTTGTTTGACAAGACGCGCGAGAGGACGTTAGAACTGCGTACCGCAGGGCATCACGTCGTGGAAATGTGGAGTTCACGTGTGGGATGCGGAACGTGAATATCACGTGTTCCCCGAGTGGATCAAGAACTTGGACTCCATACAGCCTCTTGAAGCGTTGATGGGAGGACGCACCAACGCCGTGGGTCTCTACGCGTACTGTGAGGGGGAGGTCCAAGTAGACAAGTCGGACGACGAGGCCATGGCCTTGATGTTGTGCTCAGACCCCGTGCATCGCATACGGTACGTGGATGTGGTGTCGCTCTACCCTACGGTGATTACCACCTTAATCAACAATTCGTTCGATACAAGTAATTTTCCACAGTCGTGGAAACTAGCCGAAGTTATTCCTTGTCCAAAATCTGAAGACTCAGATGATCCATCCAAAACGCGCCCAATATCTTTACTACCAATCATGTCTAAAGTCTGTGAAAGAGCCGCACACTCACAACTCACCGAGTTCTTAGAAGAAAACCAAATAATATCCCATCTTCAGAGTGGCAACAGAAAACACCATTCCACTGAAACTGCCCTCCTCTACTTTACAGATGAAATTTTAAAAAACATGGATGATAAAAAGGTGTCAATCATTGCACTACTAGACATGTCAAAAGCCTTTGATAGTATTCGACACGACATTCTCCTGTCAAAGCTTCAAAGTATGGGAACTTCTAACACTGCTATGGCATGGTTTGAGAGCTACTTGTCCCATCGGAAACAAGTGGTGAGGATAGACAATACTTTATCTGACGCTCGCTCTCTTATCTTTGGCGTACCTCAAGGGACAATTCTCTCACCAGTTCTGTTTACTCTATATGTCAATGAGCTTCTATCTATCCCAAAGCATTGTCAAGTAATGAGTTATGTCGACGATACGAAGCTTTTTCTTGCCTTACCCTCGAAAGAAATCGACAATGCTATCCCTGCTCTAAATGAAGATCTGAAAGAAATTGCAAAGTGGTGCTGCATGAACTCGCTTCTCATCAACCCAGATAAGACAAAAATACTAACTATTGGTGTACCGCAGCTCACAAAAACTTTACCATCACTCAAAGCAACACTGTTAGGAAAAGAGATCGAAGCCGTTCCTATCGCTAAAGACTTGGGAGTTATTATCGATAGTTGCCTAAGTTACAATTACATTTCCAAGGGGGTCAAGAAGTTTGTGGATGCAGTAGAGGTCTGTAACGAGCTGACTCGCACTGAAACTCTCTCTCTCACGTGGCAAGAAGAATTAGACAAGCTCCCAGAGTTCGATCCTAAGACATATCACACAGTTCATACGTCGCATAAGTGGTTAATTAAGTTTTGCGAGGCGCACGGATTAGACATATGGCGACTGACAAACGAATTGATCGACATTTTAGACAAGAAGCGCAACAAGGTCAATTGCTTCGTGCTGCATGGAGAATCGAACTCTGGGAAATCGATGTTTGCCTTTTCCGTTGTCGAGGCCAAGACTGTGGTTGCCATAGTAACCAATAGTGCCAGCGCGGGGTTTGGGTTCCAAGAGGCTATAGACACTAGCGTTATTCTCAACGAAGAATGCGTGATCGGGGTGTCACAGACAGAAGAGTACAAACAGATCATGTCCGGTGCTGAGTGTATGGTCAATGTCAAATGTAAACCACAGAGGTTATTACAGAGGACACCCATAATATTCACTTGCAATTTTTATCCCTGGTGCGGGGTCAGCGAACCGCAGACCTATAGGAATCGTTGCATTATTCATGAGAACTTAAAAAGTCAGCCCTGGTTAAAAGATTATCCCAAAAAGATCCACCCCGGGGCCTGGAAGTACTTTGTGGACGCGTGCATGCATGCTAGAGAGTGTGTAGACAACAACCCATCCCTGTCCCCCGAAGGGTCGCCAGTACGCTTACCTGAACATCCTATTTCTCAGGCTACCCGGTCTACATTGAGGAGTATCGAATTACCCCAGGCAGAGTCATCTGTAAGTGCCGATGCTGGAACCGAAGGATCCGACTCAGAGCCACTAGCCACACCATTCGTGTTCACCGATAATACAACTGAGACTTATTTCGCTATGCAAGACTATGACAGAGAAGTGAACTCCCCTGACCAACCATCTCCATTATCTGAGAATGAAATTGAAGCCACCCCACCCCCAAGCTATTTTGATTTGCTCACTCACAAGGCCTTTGATCTTAGCCCGCCTGATCCAGAACTTTCTGAACACCGTGAAGACTCAGTACGAAGCAGAGGTCCAGTGCGTAGAAAAAGACAACTGCCAGAAACAATACAGATTGACAGTGACGATGATTCCACTCCCCCCAAATCCAGTGGAGGAGATAGAACAAAAGTTCAAGATTCATGCAAAAAGAGCTCAATGGTGGCTCGCCTAGAAGGAGAAACTAGATTAGAGTATAGACTTAGAACAGGAAAGAAACTTCCTAAGAAACGTATATTTACTCGTTGCAGAAGTTTTGAACATGGAATAGATCAGTACTTAGGTAAAGATGGATTCTTATATTGTAAAGTCTGTGACAAGAAAATGTAAACAAACAAAGTGTCAAGAATAAAGATGGGTGAAACTCCCATTAAACTCAAAAGACGATATCCTCTTTTCTTAGATAGCGTCGTCCCGGCCCCGAGTCCCGAGAGAAGAAAGTGGGAAAAGAGAAAGTGAAAATGAAAGTGAAAGTGTGCAGGAAAAACCCGGAAGTAGTTTCAGCGCAAACACATTTTACCCGGAAGTAAACCGGAAGTAGCTTCAGCGCAAACAAAATTAAACCGGAAGTAAACCGGAAGTGGCTTCAGCGCAAGCACAAAAAAACCGGAAGTGCTGAAACTGGGGGGACCCAAATGTAGACTAGCTACGGGCCAACGTTCTTTCGCGTTCTGCGGAGCTAAAATTTGGAACGGTCTCCAGAAAGACTTAAAATGTATAAATGACTCTAAAATTTTTAGAAAACGACTTTTTAATTATTTAGTTTCAATAAAGTAGTTTAATTTACATATTGATTATAATTGTATATACTTATATTTATATTCTTATATTTTATATTCTTATAATAGTATCATTTTTATTAGTGTTATATTATATTTATCTATATTGTTGCTGAAAAGCCTTGTAAAAAGGAGCCTCAATAAATGTATGTATGTATATGTATGTGATGTGGAAAGAAGAGTACCCTATAGGTCATCCCATGGTATACGCAGGAGAAGACTTGGATCTGGACCCCGAGGAAATAGCCGATTGCATCCTGGACGAGGAGTGGTTTGGTTTGGTGAAGTGCGACGTCGACCCTCCCCGCGGATTGTTCTTCCCCGTGCTTTCACACGATAGAGGAGCGTCGTTTGCGGCATGGAGTGTGGACGACCCCTGAATTGAAAGAAGCTCTGAACCACGGGTACGAAGTGGCCCAAGTTCACGAAGTATGGCACTACCCTGACCGTAGCAGCGACTTGTTCCAATCTTACATTCGCGAAAACCTCAAGATGAAGATGGAGGCGTTGGGATGGCCGTCCGATTGCGATACCGAAGAGAAGAAACGGGAGTTCATGCGGTCCGTGAAGACCAGCCAAGGTATCGATCTCCAGTACGAGAATGTCGTGAAGAATCCGGGACTGCGTTCGGTGGCCAAGTTGAACTTGAATTCGCTGTGGGGCAAGTTTGGTCAGAATCCGTTTCGTGGCAAGGTGGAGTACATCACGGAACCCTGCCGCTTCTTCGAACTGCTGCACGACGATACGGTCAACGTCAAAACGGTGCTGCTGTTGACGGGCGACATGGTGCAAGTGAACTACGACGTGCATCGTGAGTCCACGGTGTGCAACCCCAACGGCAACGTCGTCATCCCAGCGTTCGTGACGGCCTGGGCCCGTTTACGGTTGTACGACAAGTTGAGTGCTTTGGGGGAATGCGTGCTGTAACACGACACGGATTCCATCATTTACAAGACGGAGCAGGAAGGGGACGAAGAACTGGAAACGGGGGATCAACTAGGCCAATGGTCGGACGAATGCGGAGATTCCGAGACCAATTGGATCGTGGAATACGTGTCCTTAGGTCCCAAGACGTA
Organism: Actinia tenebrosa; assembly: GCF_029948245.1. Taxonomy (NCBI): domain Eukaryota; kingdom Metazoa; phylum Cnidaria; class Anthozoa; order Actiniaria; family Actiniidae; genus Actinia; species Actinia tenebrosa. The sequence continues at coordinate 883,405 of NW_028292570.1, forward strand.
CGCGTACCGTACGAAGAAGGGGGAGTGTGTGGTCAAGTGCAAAGGCATTAGTTTGACTCTCTGTGCCAAGGAACTCGTTCACATGAAAAGCATGAAGCGCTTGCTGGTGCAAGAGAACGAGAAAGTGACGGTCAGCTACCCGCGTAAAATCGTTAGGTATGGCACCCATAAAGTATTGAGGACGGTGTCCATGGACAAAGACGTTCGTCTGGTGTATACCAAGCGACAACGTGTCGATCAAGGTCTGACAACGTTGCCTTATGGATATTAAAGGGACATAAAAAGGGGGGATATAAAAAGAAACGCGTTAATCGCTATGACTCAAATCGCTGCGGGACGAATTGGACGTTGGTTGGCCAAGAAAGCCGCCGCCATCGTGTCGGGAAGCAACGAAGATCAGCCTGTTGGCAACATCAGCAACAACCGAATCGGCTGCGGACGTCAAGCACGCGCCCGATGCTGCCTCTCGTCGTGCTGCGGGGGATCCATCGTCATCCACGCGCAAAGGTCGATTGGGCGCTGGCAAGACGAAAGGGAAGAAAGGAAAGAGCATCGCCGCCGCCGCTGTGGCCAGCAAGAAGCAAGCTTCCAAATGGTACAGCCGGTATTTCGAAGTGGGAGCGCAACACCCCCAAGCCCTAGCAGGAACCTCCGCGTTCTTGTCCGACCGCGGCGACGTCTCCAAGGGGTCTCGAGCGAAAGCCACGAAGAAAAAATGGCTGGAAGCTCAGACGGCGCATCAAATTCATCGCCCAGCACGGCGTAATTATCCTCGTCGTCCCTTTGTCGTGTTTTCCATGGACGAGCAATGGCAGATGGATTTGTCGGACATGACTTGGGACAAGCCTGCCAACGATGGCATGGGATGGATCTTGTTCGTGGTCGACGTGCTGTCTCGATACTGTTGGGTACGACCGCTGAAGCGAAAGACGGGAGAAGAAACGGCACGGGGCATTCGTGAAATTTTCGAGGAAGTGGCCAAGGACCCTGACAAGAAGCATACGTTGCCTCGTACCGTGTACGTAGACAAAGGAAGCGAATTTTACAACAAAGACGTCAAAGACTTGTTTGCCAGTTGTCCCCTTCCACCCAAGCTCATGTCGGGGGAGTCCACCACCAAGGCCGCCATCGTGGAACGGTTGCAGCGCACGTTGAAAGGAAGGCTGTGGAAGTACTTTAACGAAAATGGGACTCGACGATGGGTGGACGTGATTGGTCCGTTGGTCGAATCGTACAACCATCAACGACACTGCACGTTGAAGCAATCGCCGGCCTCGGTCAACCGCGACAACGAAGGGGAGGTATGGAAACTATTGTATGGCGAGTACGGTCCAGAACAAGGGGCACGACAAAAACTCGAAGGGCCTTACGAGTTTGACGTGGGCGACGTGGTCCGGATTAGCTATCAAATTTGACAACTCTACTTCATTATTCGTAAAGAAACTGTTGTTTACCCTTCTTAAGGTGTGAATCATTTGACCTTCGTGTGAGGTGTGAAATAAAAAGTGATTAATGACTTGGACATTTTCTAACGTTTGTTCAAATGTTGAATTATGTAAATGTAAATCCATTTTTAGTATAAGGGTTTTTTTAAAAATAATTTTTTACCATTATAACTTCGTTCGAAAAACAGGCAATATGTCCAATTTTACTTTGTCCGAAAAGGCACAGTTTGCACCGGTAGATGAAACAGATGGATTTGAAAACATTGAAGATCACGTAATTTTACTTTTCAGGCACGCATCTCCAGAAATCACTGAGGAAGTGGAAACATTGATCAAAGATGAACTCACTGAAGAAGAACTTGAGGAATTACAGAAAGAAGAACCTATAAGCGAAGACGACATTGAACAGATGTTAGTTGCTCGACAAGACCCAGACATAGATGAAACCGACAGCCCAATGTTGCTCCTTGGTTCTGTAATCTTAAAAATGTTAACTATCATTGCAGAAGAAGGACTCAAGCTGGCGTTCACATACGGGTTTTTTGGAAGTTTTTTAAAATACGTACAACAAGCAAAAAGGGTTGGGGCAAAAATGGTAAAAAGAAAGCTAAAATTGCTGAAATTGACATTTCCGTTGTTTTTTAACCGAAAAAAGCAAAAGTTCATTGGTTTCGGAGACCTTGACGTAATTACGCCAGACCCTGAAAAATTTAAAGAACTAATCATAAAGAACCTCGGAATTTATGCAAATAAGGTAAAATGCACCAGCTCGCCAGACAAAGTCTCATTTTATGTCAAAAACGTCAAAGTCTTAGACATCAAAAAATTCAACATCACCAATGACGACATTGAAGACCTTTGCCCACTAGAAGGCAATGGAATGCTTAAGTGCATTTCTCCAAACTTTGAACAAGTCTTTTCACTTTTGTACCTTGACACTTCGGGTGTCGTTGACAATGTAAGATTTGACATCAATCACAACTTCTCTTTGCAAAAGCTTAAAGAAAACATTCCAATAAGCAAAAGAAAGAAAAACTACGGACTATCAGGCACCGAAAAGAAAGAACTGGCACAAATTCACGATGACTTAAACAAAAAAACCATAAGGCAATTTTTGAAGCCTGACCATCTTGAAGATAATGATGAACGAAAATTGTACCAAGCAACACTAGTCGGAGAACATTCGATGCCGATGTTGATAGAACGAGCAAACCAACTTCAGCTCTTTCACGAAAACGAATTTAAAGTTTTGCGTGACACATTTGCAGATCGTTATCCTAGATTGTTCAGAGGCAATGCTGGTGCAATACCAATTTTTGCAGATGAACAGTTGTGGATAACCAACGGTGAATACCAGCCTAAAAAAAACGTACAGCACGGTTGGGAAATTTACAGAGTCTCCCGTCACGAGCAACTACTTGGCCAACACCAACGTAATCGAAGTGTTACGCAAACCAAGACACGAAATGGCGTATGTCACGGATCATTTCTTTGTGGCCAACGTTGGTATTAACTACCTCAGAACACATGAAAAACTGGAATTGGAAATGGAAAAAGGCAGGCAAAACACGTCAACAATCTTAGAATTAAAAAAGTGCCTAGAAATTATGTACTTGATCGTTCAACGATTGGCAGAGTACGACATGCTGGAACTTGGTTTTTTCAAAGTAAATCAGAAACTTGACACTGCAATCGTCGAAGGAAGTGCCCTTCCGAGCGGTAAGGCGTGGTAAGCGTTAAATGTAAAAAAAAAAAAAAAGTGTAATTGTTAAAATGTCTTATAGAGTGTACAAGAATGTTTGTAAGCGTTTTAAAGTTAAAGAAGAAGCGATCATAGATAAAGAAGATTTTAATGTTGCGAGCTTGGCAAGTGAATTTTTAATTATACCTATAAAAGATAACGAAAAAGTGTTTTTTATATAACAAAACCAAGAAAGTTTTCAAATCCATAGTAGAAAAACAATTAAAAAAGAACAAAGGAGTCGTTTCGATCGTTTATGACAAAATTCATGAACAAACTTTAAGCAGTTTGTTTGTTGGGGTTACTCCTTTTACTTATGACAATTTTATGTTAGAACCAGACAAAAATTTGTGCGAAAAAATTTTTTAAAACAAGAATGCCAAGGTATTTATGATCAAGATTTAGAGCTGATTCCAATTTCTATAAATGATGTCAAAATTAAATTCTTAAATGTGCTCAACAAAAATTGCGTAAAAGTCGGAGATGTTATGATAGAAAAAAGTTTATTGTTCAAAAACGTTTTATTGTTTGAAGTAGTTAATTAGAACAAAAAAATATCCCAAAAGATTGTTTAATCTTTGTTTCTTTTTTTTGAGGCGCACACCATGTAAAAAAAAAAAAAAAAAAAAAACTATATATATATATAACAATTACTTTTTTTTTCATACATGTGATATGTATTATTTATGAAATCTGTCAAACTTCGGACCAATTTGATCACATCTTTTGAATAATCTTTGTTTAATAGTTTGGTGCGTCCATTAGCTTTTACGTAATTTGTCATTAACATGTTGACGTACATTAACCGGCTTGTATATGTTTAACAAGTTTTTGACTGATTCTTTCCTTACTATAACATTTTTAATGTCTCCAACGTAAAAAGGTAGTACCATAAACCAACCTTTCAACAAGTCTAAAAAGTTTTTCTTTTTCAGACATTGAACACAGTTCAAATGTAGGTTCACCTTCATTTTCTACTAAGTCACAAAATTGCGTAGTGCTGCAATGTGAAAAATCATACACATCACACTTTTTTGGGAACTTTGTCATGTCTAATGTCACATTTTCTTTTTCCCAATAAATAAAACCGATATATGCAATTTTGCTTAACTTTACCGTCTTTACCGGCGCAAAACTGTTGGTGCAAGTAATAACCGAACCATGCTGAAAAAGCTCAGTAATTCTGCACGGAATTATTTGCACTTCGCAGTAAATAGCAAGTTTTGCTTCAGTGGTTAAGATTTGGTGAGTAACTTTGGCTTACGTACCTAAAATATACTTTATTGTCGTGCCTTACTGGCCTAGTTATGGGTGACTTAAGCTCTACAATTACTAAGTCTCCATTTACGTCTTTGCCAAAAGCATCTACACTAGATGCTGTTCCAAACTTGCTTTTTACAGTAAAACCATCATATAATTGAATCTTGTTGATCCTGCCAGCAACTTCTCTTGAAACGCTTACAAAAAAGTGCCCCCAATTGCTATTTATTCTTGGAATGTTTCCAAGCCTAAACAAATGATTGAATAAAACCAAATAATCTCTGTTTACAACATGAGCGATGGAACTGGACCCAACCAAGCTTGATATTTTGTCAGTGTGCGCTGATTTCCACAACAAAGAACTTTGTGGAATTTCCATGTAGCTAAGAGAAAACATTTTATTATATTCTGAAGAATTAACTTCAAACACTTTTACAGTGGTAACCATCTTGGTTGTTATTATATCCATTAAAAAGTTATAAATTATAATTTAGTGATTCATGGCAGAACTTATCGTTGAGTATTTTACAAATGGTGATGTAAAATATGAAGACGCTTTTGAAGTTTGCCAAGAACTATTAAATATTGATTCACCATTAATGACATTTTTTAACTTGATTGATGAAAATTTTGCAACTTCTTTGAAACGAATCACTAGAAACGAAGTAGAAAATCAAGCTGATATTTCGAACCATAATTTTGAAGCAACAACAAACGATATTTTTGAAAAATGAGCATCGTGACAATTTGTTGCAGCAAATCAATTTGCAACAGAATTCTTCAAGCCCTTTTGGTGGACCAGGCAATGGTTCAGATTGTGTTTTTGGTAATAATCAAGGTGGTGATTTTTTGTGCGGTGAACCATTGTTTGGATCGTCCAACGCAAATCCGTTTTCTTCTAGTAACAAGGATTCTTTGGGCAAAATCAGTGGTGGTTTTTCAGGTATTCACAGTGAAACGTTTGACGGTGAATTTTCACTAAACCTAAGAAAAACTAATTAAAAACCAACACAAAATACTACGATAAAAAATCTGACAGCCAAAGCCACTTCTGCCATGACCACTTTGGGTAATGGGATTTGCTCCGTTGTAGGTGATAAAGTAACAAATGCTTTATTTATTTTGACTAGTTCAATTTTCAAACAATTCTACGGAATTGACTTGGAAGGAGTGTTTACTGCTATGGTCAGTTATAACACCATTGAATCCATAAACTGTTTGCCATTTATTAAAAAATACGACTTGTTGGCTTGCATTGTACCTCATTGTAAAATATTGTTTTCGTTGCAAATCAGTAGACAAAATTTGCTTGAATACTTTAAAAACGAGCAAAAGTTTAAAGAACTTGTAAGTTCGTATGAATTTGTGAACTTCTTTAACAAGTTTCTCTCTCCAAACGTCATAAATGTTTTAAATGCCGTTACGCAAAGCTCAGAATTACATTCTAGTTTAAAAACCTTGCCATCATTCATGCAAAAGATCTGTGATTATAAAGTTGGAGAACTGTGGAGAAAATACCTTTACTTTGTTTCGTTGATTTATGACGTTGGTTGCTTTAAAATGATTAGCAAAACGCACAAAGGTAAACTTACCCAAGAAGAAGAAAAAAATGCCAGGACTTTATAAATTGCTTGAAGTAATTAACAGTGTGGCCACAGGGTTCATTGACTATTCAGATGAACTTACCCCAAAAACACGAGAAATGCTTCCAGAATTAAGAAAGTTGTCAAATATTGACACAATAACAACGATCGATATCTGATCGCATTTACAGGGCAAATTACCACTAAAATTAGAGCACTACTTTGTGGATTAATGCATTTTCAGATAAAATAATATTTTTTTGCCATTCATAATATCAAACATCAAAATGACCGAAAAAGGGTAAATAGTAACAGTTACAGACTTGCACAAGGTCAAATTACTGACAGTCGATGAATATGAAGTTGGGTTTGAACAAGAAGCCTTTGGAATAGTGGAAGTTGACATTGTCAATGGCGACTTGCTTCAAGATATTTATTTAGTATGCAGTAATGTCAGTTCTGGCTTTTATGCAAAAAACATCACACAAGTTGCTTATTATTTTGAGGCATTTAAAGTTAACTATGTAATTGAAAAAAATGAGCTAATACATTATGGCTCATTAGATTACTTTAAACCCCACAGATATAAACAATACCATAAGCAATTACTTGTGCAAAAGAAAGATCAGACCAAAGTTCAGCTAGTAAGTCCCTATTCGATCTTGAAAGCTAAAAATATAAACATAAACATGAAAAGCGGCAACGTCAAGATTTCCATCAAATTTGCAAAAATTACAAACGATGACGGCACTGTGCCCATGTTGCACAAAATATGTTACAATTTAGGCATTATAAACGAAAAAATAAGCAAAAGCTTTGCAGTTTTGCCGGTCAAATACAAGACTGAAATTGGAAATGAAACAAATTTGCAATATAATATTATAACTTCTAGTGCTATTGGTGGCTATTTATTGCTTATGGAATTTATAGATGAAGACGGTTTTGTTTATTGCCCATTAGTGCATGTAAATAAACATTTGTGTTTTACTGGTAAAGTTGGTGATTATATTTTTGGGGCAATTGACAAAGAGTATTTGTCAGGAATTGACACTAAAAACCAAAACCAAATAAATATTAGTTTTAACCAAATAAAAAATAAGGAAAGCCGTTTAATAAACGTCGTATGTTGGATTTACACTTTGAGTTAAAATGGGATGTGTAGCGGTATTGAATTTTTTCGAAAAATGCACAAGAGGTATGGAAGATATTTGGGAATCTGGTGGCCGTAATGGGGTTCACAGAAACCTAGGTTCACATGTTGTTGGAATCATATACAAAGTTAATTTAACATTTACTGATTTTTATGCAATAAGGTCAATTATTACCACTTCAGCAAGTGAAGGTACTAGTATTCAGCGTGATTTGCAATACTCTAGACACTACTTTTCCTTTTTGTACATTGACGAAAATGACAAATTGTTAAAAAGCGCAAAATTATCAGTAAGGCATCCAGTTGGGACCAAAGAAGAAGAATATGTATTATATTTAAAGGTTATCAAATTAATTACTGAAAAACAGCATGTGTTACAATTTAACGATTTTCACAGTGTTGGTGGTTGGGAATATGTAAGAATGAAGTTTATGCATCTTTCCTCTTTAGAAAGTACATACGCAAGATTGGACGAAAATGAAAATGGTTTGTTTTTCTGTGAATCCACAATTTATAATTTGATCGAAGACAGTACGATAATTTGTCCAGAAGAAACGATTCGACTTCCATTGACTTCGAGCATTGTCATCCCATTGGCTGGTGAAACACTTGAAGTCAGTAAAAATTCAGCCAAAATGCAAAAAATAATAGAAGAAATAATCAAAAGTTGGGACATTGGAACTTGGATTGACACAGTCGAAAAAGAACAAATATGTGAAAAAAAGCTAAACGAAGAGTTTGACATGTGGTTGCTTGAATTTAACGATTTTTTCAAACAAGTCGTTTGCCGTAATAAGGTTATACAAAAATTGCAAAAAGAGAAGGAGTCAAAGATGTTCGTTAATATTTATGAAGGATTTAGACTTTGTGAATTTGGTGAAGACGACAATGAACAACTACTTGCGCTTGTCAAAGTATTTAAGGATAAAGTAAAAAACTTTACCATGCGGCTGTTGTTTGTCGCAGTGTGCAGATATGTGCAGCAAGAATACGGAAGAGTATCAAGCCAACCCCAAAAAAATAACATTAGACTCAATACTGTATTATTTAATTGAGCTATAACAATTTTGTTTATCATTAAAAATGTTTTTAAATCGATAAGAACATGAAAACAAAGTAAAAAGGTCAATTTTTTTCTTTGTTGTTTTGTCGCAAAGATATTTGTCCAAACATACTTGTTTTTCGACCAAAGAAAGCGAGTCTAGTTGTTTTAACGGCACGTGGCCTTTGGATTTTGCAATTAAAAAATTGCCGTTTAACATGTTTATTTTGTTTTTTACCAATATTGAAAGTTTGTGCAGTTCGGATTTTTCATTTTTTTGTTCCAAGAAAACACTTGGTGACTGACCAAATCTAACAACATTTTCGTTGTCATTAAACACGATACACGGAATTTGCAATCCGCAAGATTCATAATAATTTAGCACTTCATATATTCCTATTAATTCAATTAATGTTGAGCTGAAATTTATGTTGACCAATGTGATTTTTCCGACAAGTTGTACAAAATTACTACTTATGGCCCCATTGTCAATGGTTCTAACAATTGAGCACCATACGATTTCATGTTCATTTGATTCATTGATCTTGTGCCCACTATCTAATGAGCAAAAATAACACTTTTTTACGTACGGTATCATTGTAAATAGCAATTTAGTGCTAATGTCGTAAATATTGGTTAAACTCATTATTTTAATGCGCAAAATGTCATTAGATTCTAGCAACTTTAGCACTTTGACAAACGCTGTTAAATTCTGATAAAACGCTTTGAGTTTTTCATTTTTAAAGGTAAAAAACACATTTTTAATCTGAATTTCCATTACTTATTAATTATTTATTTTTTTGTGCTTAGATTAATCTTACTTTAAATTTAAACTATAAATGTCTGCGTATGATACAAGTTTTGTAAAAGAGTTGACCGAAAAGATCGTCAAATCGTATCAAAAAATGTCTTATGTAGGCGACACTTCAAGTTTCTTGTTTGGAAACAATACTTCCAAAAAAAGCCATGGAATCTTTTCTACCGATCAAAACATCTTCGGTGACGTTCTTAAAGAACAACACAAACAAGGGGTTACTTTTGCCCACCCACAAGTCCAACTCAGTGAAGATGCTCGGTTTGACGCATTTATTAAAAGCATGTCCTCAGCATATAACCAATGTGGCATGCGAGAGCTGAACAATGATGACTCTTTCATGGTTTGTAATTCAACCTTGTCGAACATGTTCGATACAGATGGGGCTTCAACCAAAGAAATTTGATGAAAATCGTGAAATTCGGCACCTACAGTGCAGTTCAGCTGATAAAGTACGTAATGCAAAATGATCCAGTTACTGAGGAAGTAAGTCAAGAACTCTTCACCAAACTCAACAGTCTGATTAACTCGCTTGAAACACAAAAAGGTTCCATTTATTTTTCAAAAACCTCTGAGGTTAACAAGTCGGTGAATGGTACCCAAATCACAAACCAACAAGTACCAAAGAACAAAAGTAAATACAAGACTCGTTCTGAAGCAGCACAGTTCTTTTAAACAGGTTAAACAGAAAGTTACGCAACAGTAGTTTAGTAAAAAAAAAAGCTTCAATTTGGATAGTTTTTTAAAAAAAAGTTTGATTAATAAAAAGATCGTTTGATCTTTTTTTTTTTTTGCAGTACGATAATTTAAATTTTCTTAAAGGTATATATATAATGGCACTTGATCCATGCAACCTCTTCGGCATCTGTCAATTTTTTGAATCCTCTTACTTTGCGCATTGATTCTTTGTGCGTCAATGCCCATTTTTTTTGAGACATTTCTTTTAAGAACGGTTCCTCGTAAATTATCGGTTCTGTGGAATAAGTCAGTTTGTCGGTATTGTTGTCGTCTTTATTGCCTTTGTTTAAGCTACCAAAGGGTATGCTGACTTTGCCAAAATTAGAAAAAGCAATGCTCTTATTTTGTGGTGAAATAGGGATTAGTTTGAATTTTGACAAATTTAAAGCTGCGGCTTTGTCTGCCAAAATGACATTAGTAACAAAGATGGTCCCTGGTTTTGAACAAGAATTTAATAATTTCATAAATTGCTCAAAACTTTCAGCGTCTTTGAACATGTAGTGAATCGCATATATCATGTAAACAAAGTCTGCCCCTAAAGAATTAAAAACAGCGTTTTTTCTTTTTTTTTGCAAAAGAAGTTCGACGTCTTCTTTTTTGGTAAAATCACCAATGTAAAATGAAAAGTTGGCGGTTTTTGACTTAAATTCCTTGCCAAATGTTACCAACCTTGCCTTTAGCTCTTCAATGGACGCTTGTGAAATGTCCATAAACACAAGTTCTCCCAATACTTCTACTTCTTGAAAGAGTTTTAGCCTTCCACCTCTACCACATGCCATGTCAATGACAACATTGCAAATGAGCTTGTACGACCTTACAGCGTTAACTAAATATGTGTGAATCTTGGACGAAACTACGTTATTAAAAAATTTCTGGCGCTTCAAACTGAACTATTTCAAAGTTTCTTGAAGGAAATAGCTGTGTTCCAAGGTTTTTTAAGCTTGGGTCTTGTTTGTAGTACAATTTGTGCAAATTTTGTTTGTTCATTACAACGCAAAACCACACGTTTTATCTTTTTATATACTAATAGGTCACAAGTGTTTTGGTTTGCATTTCTTAATTTGTAAATGTTGTGCCAATACGGCTTGTTAGCAATATAAAGAATCAGACCGTCATTTTTTTGGTTGGTTTTTGGAAACTCATTTAAAGTGTTTAGATTGTAAAATGTTTTAGGTAACACTGTAACATTGTAGTCCTTAAAGATGTTTTCAATGAATTGAACCGCACTTTGTAAGTATTTTACTCTTTCAGTAAACAATTCATCTGTTAGCACCTTATCATCATATAATAAAACGTCAAAAATCCAAAAGGTGCTTTTGTTTTCATAATTTACTAACAATTCCCCAACGGCAAACAAAGACATCGTTTCTTCTTCATTTATTTTTATGGCAAAATTGCTATTTTCGTACTTTGAATCATCACTTAAGCTTTCGCCATAATTTGGCGCAAAAACAAAATTTCCGTCATTGTCGATTGCAATCACACTGACCATTCCGTCCAATTTAATTGTCACCTTTACGTCATCAGCGTTTAACTTACACAATGCATATCTTGTCAAGGAAATTGGTTGGTTGACGAACAATTTAAAGCTTTTTATGTCCCTAACTTTCATGTCGAACACATTGCACATATAATTATATATAGTATTAAAAGCAAAAACATAATAGTTCATTATGTCGTAAGCATTTAAGCATTTGTTGAAATAAGCTAATGGATCCGCTTGGCCAATTGAAACTTCCATTTCAATTCTGTAACTTTTTTCTATAAACTCGTGCATTTTAAATGCGCTTTCAAACGAGCTTTTGATTAGCCATACGTTTTCAAATCTCTTAAACGGGATCCTTGTGCTTTTTTGGACTACTGCATTTCCAAACTCAGACGTGTAACACTGTTTTTCAGAACGTAATTCGAGCGACAAAGTTGACACAATGCCATTGTCAGAAGTCACTGTGTCTATTCTGACTTTGTTGTAGAACTTTTCTATTTTGCTGTTATTTGCAAAAACAATGGTTCTGTTCACAAAATTGCTACATTTTGCCAATTCGACAATGATATCTTTAATGTTTTCCGTTTTAGCCAAATTTAAGTTTTCTTTATTTTCTATTAATTTATTATATTCCTTGTGAGTTAGGTGGACCATTAGCTCAAGTTCTATCTCATTTGGGCTTTCATCGTCTGTGTTAAAATTGAACAATGAGTGAAACGTTTGCAGCAAATTATCAAATTCCATCTGATAATTTGGTAGATGTACCAATATGGATGTTGCACACTACAGCATTTGATTATGTGTTTTTTGTGCAAGCTTCGATTGAATTAAATGATGGTTCTATGAAATATTTAAATGATTTTAACTGTGACAGTTTAAGTGACATAAATTTTGCTGAAAAATTCAGATGGGATTTGCATTATTGGAAACACCAAGAAGTTGACGCTGTAGGACCTAACAAGGCCCACAACCTTTACAATTATTATTTGTCCTTTTTGGTTGGAAGGATAACACAAAAAGTCTTTGTTGCGACTACCAAAGGACCTATAAACAAACGCATGCCACATCAAAAAATCCAACATTTCATAGATGCATGGCTTATGAAGAAACAAAACATCAAAGATCGTCAAAATCAAATGCTTTGCGCATTCTTAAAACCAAAAAAAATCGCAACGCCATTAAAGGAAACAGTCTCAAAACTGATTGGGGCAAAAAAAAGGTTTGGAATAGAAGAAAAATACGACGGGGTTAGGTGTTTTTTGTTCCATGAAAAAGGCAAAGGTATAAAAACACTGAGCAGAGTATTTAAGAATATAACACTACCTGATGAATTGTCGGCTGAACTTGCTCAATTTCTTGAAATATTAACAAAAGTGTTGGAACAAAATGGCATTGCTACAGAATTCATGTACTTGGATGGAGAAATATACAACAAACACATGAAGCATGAAGAAGTTTCTGGTCTCTTAAAGATATTAAACACTACAGGTAATATTTGTGACAACAATCCAATTGAATTGTATTATATACTATTTGATATTGGAATTGGTGACGCATATTATTTTGAACGAAGAGAACTTTTAAAAAAAGCTTACACCGTGTACTGCGAAACCAATACTCCAAAATATTTGCAATTTTTAACTAATTGCATTTTTAACTGCACAAGCACTGAAGCTGTTCAATTTTACCAAGATGTAATAGATAGCGGCGGAGAAGGTGTAGTATTAAAAGTAAATGAAAAATTGTGCAGTTTTGCCAGTGCAACATGTTACAAGTTCAAACCTAACCTTGACAAGAAATTTTTGTGCATAGATTATGAATGGAAATACAGAGGTGCCCTTCCGAGCAAACTGATATTAACAATGCAAACTGGTAATCAAACATTCAAAAGTACCTTGAATTTGTTAGAAGAAAAAGCTTTGGCATTGTATGAACAGGTCGAAAGCGGCAAATTGTTGTTAAAAAATACATACATAAACATTAAATTTAACATATACACCACAAACGGCATACCTAGTTGTAGCGTCCCAGAAATTGAGTTTTACTAACACGTATGGGCCAAATGATCTTTACAAAAGCACCGGAGAAACATATTATGATGAATACACTAGTTTAAAACAATTCCATATTATTGAAACTTTCCCCGAAATAAAAACCACATCACAGCTGCAGTTTGTTATTCCAAGAAAATACTTAGGATTTTCGCATATAGCATTAAAATATGTCGCAAAAAACAAAGACGATAAAGACATTAATTTGTCAATTAAAAACGTGAAATTGTCTGTTGGAAATGAGGTAATTGCAGAATATTTTGGGTCTTAACCATTTAGTAATTGCTGAAAAAGACAATTATTTCAAAGCGCTTAGGTTCATTCCAATATTAATCAGACTCTTTGTTAAATGATGATTTTTTTACCCAATATCCACTAGCAGCTGAGGGAAATTTGAAGTATGTCTTAGAAATCTTGTTTACAGGTGAAGATGAAGGCGTCAAACTACAAGATGCGTCATTGTCTATTACATACATAGAAGACGCTTTTCATAAGCCTATGGTGGAATTCCTTCCGGCTCTTAGGTCTTTCGAGTTCGAAAATTTAAAAAGCAGCCACCTTAGGATCCCACACATAGCAGGTGGTATCACTAAAATAATATTATATTGCGAAGATGGAATTAACTGCCAATGCTCGGCACCGGCCAACAACGCCAAAAACTTGGTAATGAGCTTAGATTTTGTTGAGTTTTTCTTAATAGAAAAAATTTTGCATCAATCGATGAATGTGAAATTTTGTTTCCTTACAACAAAGGCAAGGAAGGACACAAAAAATGTTTTTACATAAACTTAAAACCAGTAAATGCTCCATGGTCTTTTGGGTTAGAGTCAAGTGACAAAATAATGTCATTTCAATGGCCAAACAATTGTAACAAAAAAAAAAAGTAAGTATATTTACTCTAATTCATTTCGATGGTAAACGTTTTATCCATAAAATTGAAAAGAAGAAAAATGGTGAATAATTAAACTATTAATTAAGCTGTGTTTTTTTTTTTTCAATGCAAAACTCATTAAACCGTCATATTCGTAGTTTTAAGTAGTTTACGTGGCACGTACTCAGGATGTTCTAAGAGAACGAGAGCGCTGTCAAAGAGAAATTGTCGTTTTCGATCCAAACTGCTTCTGTCGATTTTAAGAAGGTTTTCTTTTTTGACAAAATCTAGTGTGACCAAGTACCTCACTGCCCAGAAAGAACACGAAATATCTAATCTTTCAATATCATCTTGTACGGAATAATCAACCCCCTCCCTAAGGTTCTCCTTAAATTCGTTCAAAGTGGTAAATTGTTCAGGACAGTTTAGTATGCCAATTTTGAAATAAGACATTACTCTTCTCATCCAATCACCACTTTCCAGGTTGGTTGTTTTTTCAAACATATCTTCTTTGTATTTTTGAAAGCTGTAAGTTTTCATGTATTCATCGTAATCCAATTCCCCTCCAGCGCGGTATCTTGTGCGAAGCATGACATCGACCTGTACTTTTTGGGGTTTGTTTTTACCTGTGCCTGCAGCTGCATTTTTAGCATTATTTATGATAATACGTTCAGCTTCGGCTGCATTTCCGATTGCACCTTCTGATTCATCGTCAGCTTCGTCTTCAGCTATATCCTGAGTATCATCTTCACGATTTACCTCTGATTCATCTTCAGTGTCATCTTCTGATTCATCTTTAGCGTCATCTTTAGCATCATCTTTAGCTGCATCTTCAGATTTTGCCTCTGTTTTTACCTCTGATTTTACCTCTGATTTTGCTTCTGATTTTGCTTCTGATTCATCTTTAGCATTATCTTCAGCTGCATCTTCAAATTGTGCCTCTGATTCATCTGTAGCGTCATCTTTAGCATCATCTTTAGATTTTGCCTCTGATTTTGCTTCTGATTTTACTTCTGATTCATCTTTAGCATCATCTTTAGCTGCATCTTTAGATGTTGCTTCAGTTTCATCTTCAGATGTTGCAACAGCATCAGATTCGTCTTCTGATGTTGGTTCAGTATCAGATTCATCTTCGGACCGAACTTCACTGGTTTCTTTGTTATCAGTTTTAACTTCTGCTTCATCCTCTACCATTGTAACATCAGCTTTGTTGCCTTCTTTTTCAGTTTAAAGTTCGTCTTTTGCTACATTGTCCAGTTCTTTTGTGGTTTTGCTGTTTTTTTCATCCATTGTTGCACGAATTATTTTGCAAATTTCCAAGACCATCAACCGCCTTTTGCTTAGTTGTGTTAAGTTGATGGACGAATCAGACGGATCTTGTGCACCAACTTCAAGAGTTGACCTAAGAATGTACCTTATTGACCAAAAATAACAAGTGACATCCAGTCTACTAATTTCATTGTTTTTTTTCAAAATTTTTTTGTTTTCATGAATTTTCTCTTGTTCTGTGTCAAATTCTTTGTCTTTAGTAAAATCCTCTAATTCCAAAATTTCAGTAGCACATTTGTGCACTGCAATGTCGTAAAACAAAACAACACCTTCTTTCCACCTGTGCTTGGACTGGTTGCTGAACTTTCTAAACACAAAATCAAAATAATCAACAAGGTCAAATTTTCCCATCAACCGCTTGTAATTCCTTTGAGCCATGTTTTCTGGCACGCCCCTATCAATGCCAAACCTTTCGTAAATGTCCGGCTGAGCATCCATGTTCCTTACTGCAAATATTGAGTATTTATGGAAATTTTTGAACTTTTCAACACCTTTTCCAACTCGTACAATATATTGTCAGAAGTTCTTGCGTTGTTAACAAACTCAGAAGTTAACTCTAAACATTTAATAATGATTTCGTTAAAAATAAAAAACTTGGTGTTTTTGTCTGAAAAATGAACCGTTGTGAACAGCCTTTCATCCATTTTTGGTTTTAGGCTTTTCTTTTTCAAAAATGACAACACTTCGTCATTGTTGCCTTTATTGGTTTTGCCTTTTTGTCCTATTACGAATTTGTCAATTTTTTCTTTTTTGAACATCAGATAATAGTTTACGACTTTGAGTATTAACATTTCTGGCTGCACATTTGAGGCTTTGGCCCCAGAACTTAAGGCAGATCTTACAAATAAAGGCAAATTGTTCAAATAAAGCTCATTAAATTGCTCACTGAATTTCGACGCCTTTTTCCAAAATGGCAAAGAACTGTCCGACAAGTTTACTTTGTCAACTTTCTTGTAATAGTCGCCTCCAATGTGGTGTATGTACACTGTTCTGTTGCCAACGTCATCTAATGCTTTTACTTCTTCTAAGCGCTTAAAATAATAAACTTCGATCTTTTGACTATTTGCCAATTCAGTTGAAGCCCACACGTCGCTTTTAATGACGTCATTTTCAGTAATGTTTTTTTTTGTTTTAACTGAACCTTCTTCAAATATAAACAATTGGGACCATTCACTGATAACAAACAAACTTTCGCATTTTATGCAATAATAATTTTTTCCCATCGGATTTTCAAAACTTAATTCAAAAGCTGACTTTGTTATCTTTTCCAATTTGCCTATTTAAGATGCCAAGCATAAAAGATTTTAGTAAATTTTCATATTTTAAAATTTGCCATTGTCCGCCCATTTTCAATTGTGGTAACATGTCGTACTTAAATGACTTATCCATGTTCGTAAATTCTGCAAGTCCTACACCATTTACCAATAGAAAGGTTTTTTACAATTTATTCGATTTGCTGGCTGAAATTTTAAGCAAAACAAGTGAAACCAAGGGCTGTACTTATGATAGTTCGCAATTATGTAACATTTTTCAATACATGACCCAAAATAAAAGATTTGTGAATGCTGTAGAAAATTGGGCAAACACAAACTGTTACTCATGTGTTCCAAACTTGGACAAGCATCTAACTGTTTTGACAATTCCAACAAATTCAGAAATATATGGTGAAAATTGCACGTTTGCCGATTTGTGCAAATTAAAAAATATATACACAGTAAAAGATTTATTGAAGCAAGTTGGAATTTATAGGCCTTTTGTCCATGTGGACTTTAAAAACCCAAATGATTTGCTAAAAACTTCACTAAATAACATACCTTACGATTTTTATGAAATGATTAATAGAAAAAACATTAAGAATTTTAGGCGTTACTTGTATGGTGGATTTTACAAGGATGACCTAAAAAAAACAAAGAAATACACCCTTCACTGGTCAGCATAATTTATGCCTTTTTCTACAAACATCAAAGTATCGCAAAAAAAGACCCGTTAAAGTTTTGTAACATGTTAATTGATGAAATAAAGTCGTCAACTTGGCAAAACAAAAAAACGTGCATGAACCCAATTACCATGAACTTTGTTGACCAATTTGTTGAAAACGTTCCAATAGTGACCGATGCTTCAGGTTTGACAAAGTATGACCCTAATGGCGTATTAAGGGTCGAAGTGGATATTATGACGAATCAGATTTGGAAATCCCAGATGAAGAACTTTACAGCCTTACTGGTTTAAAAAAACAAGACCTTTATAAGTCTTTTGATGGGGTAAACGATTTTGACTTATTGCTAAATATTGCAAAATCAAAGTCAAAATTAGCTTCAACGGTCAGAAGGTCTTGGTTGCACGACATTAACAAAATCTCACTTTGCACTGAAATGGGGCCGTTAAATTCTGTAAGCACAATGAACTTCCTTGCAAGGTTTGCCCAAGAGTCGAGCAATTTTTCATTTGTCAACTTTGTCCAAAAAGAAGATTTTGACGGTACCGTCGACCTTTGGCTTAATGAAAAAAAGAACCATTTCATCCTTGCTTTGTTAGAAGAAGGCGGGTGGTTTCATTGGTATGCCATGGGGCGTTATACCAATAGCGATGAGGTTATATACTTTATCGATTGCTCTTTTAATACTGAAAGACAACTTTACGCAAAACCCTTAACAAATTTATTACTTAAATATTTTAAAGAAACTAATAATAAAAAGCAGTTTAAAGTTCCAATTATTCAAAATCAATTTGACGGGAACCACTGTGGTTATTGGGTAATTTTGGTTGCATATTATATGTGCAAAGAAAATTTCCCTGAGATTTTAAACCTATTTACAAAGTATTACACAACTGACGAATTTTTGCGAAAAATTAACGAAATATTTTTAAGACTTTAACATGTTAACAGCATTGATAAGCGTTTTAATAATAATAATATTAGTAGCAGTTTTTGCTATCTACTATAAAGGCGTCGAAGGACTGCAAGAAATGTTTTATAAAGATAAAAATTTTATAAGCCCATCTGATTCTAAAAAATGAGATAGTAATAGCAACGTTTTGCGCAAAAAAAAACAACGTACAATTAATAATTTACATTAAAATATTATGAGAGGGATGTCAGCAAACATCAAACAATTAGTGGCAAGCTTCAAAAAATCGATTTTGCTCATACTTTTAATGTTGTTAGCCTATTATGTCCCAATCATCATGGTGTAGTTTATTTGTGAAAATATATTTTTGCTTTTGAGAAATAAGCATTTTCCCCGGAACGGGTAAATATGCTAATTAGTAATGCCTAAAGTTGGCCAACTTCAGCGACATCATGTAACGAAACTATCTAACCTTTGGTATTGATAACACGATTTTCTTATTGCCTATTATAAGTTCTTCGTTCACTGTTATTGTTGAAGATTTCACTGCAATGTGGAATTTTCTACGAATTTTTTCATCGGCCATACTTTTTCCTACTATAAAAGTAGCCTCAAAACAATGGTCATTTAAACTATGTGCGATACAACGAAATCCAACGAGCTTTTAGATTTTGAAAGATGAAGCCGATGATACTTCTAATGATATAAAAATTTCTTTGTGTATTTGAACAGTAATTACGAGGGGCGAGCTCAAAGTTACGTAAAATATCAAATATTAGTGACACTGAAATCGACAAGATCGTCTGGTGAGCCGTCGATTAATCATGTATACTATCTTAAATCATTTATAAAACTAAAGTTATAGTTGCTAACCTTGTTTAGTTGGTGAAATTTAAAGCTTCAATTGTGGTTTTATCAATTGTTTGTCAGGTTAAGTGCATCGCATCCGGTTTCAGGTAATAATGTCAGCATGGTACTGTAGAGCGTGACACTTTCCCAAAGGATTGTAACAGCCCTATTTGACATCTCATTTCTTTAATTTCTTAGAATAGCAAGTTGAATATTCTTTCCTTCTTTATCCTAATGTTTTGCCTCTTAAATGAAGTTTTAAACTGAAAACACCAAGGCCAGGTTCATATAACGTTGACTTGAACGTTATGCTCAATGGACGTTCGTTCGTAGTCAACTCGTGGACAGTATCTGAATAAGCTGATTATATGTATAACGCAATACTATGCTAATGACTAGTACATAAAGTTAGCATTTGTTTTGGCATGTACAATTGCCAACTAAGTTCTTTATAAGGTCAATGTACGGTTTCTTGCGTTTAACTCTAATGCCAGAAATATCTAGTTGAAAAGAGGAACAGATATCAACGCCAGAATAGAAAACCTGTCTAATATCTTGCGATTGGCCGAGTCGCAAAGGTCGTAAACGTCATATATGATTGGATGGCGGGTGGAAACTACGCTAAGAACCTCACTCTGTAAGTCTTGCAATAGTTTCTCTGTTTCAACTTCCTGTTGATCTTTTTGAAATTCTTCATAATCTTGACATTTCTTTTTTCCTGTGACTCGCGAAAAGAAACTTGAAATTTGCTGCGATGTCAGGAATTCTGTGGCAGAGAACATAGGTTCGCCACTGGAGAGCTTTGCTTTTCTCATAGCTTTTGAAACGGAGACAGGATCGGCCTTTTGACCAGTTTGCTCGCCAATTTGATATATTTCTAGCAGGTATTTCTTCTGTTTTTCTGAGTGGCGCTTGCGCTGCTTGGTACTTTTTAGGGCCCAGCCCATTTTCAATGCAGGCTCATTCACTGCGACAGACGGAGTTCGTTCAGAAATCTGTGGCACATCACAAGTTGCTCCTTGCTCTAGTTTAGCTGCGTACATCAATATCGCTTTATCAAAAAAGGTTTCACGCTCCAGAACATACTTGTGCTTGCCACAGTGTATGTGGTTTTGTAAAGAAGAATACCTTTGGAAGGATTTGACGCAGCCTTCTTCTGGGCAAAAGAACAAACTCTGCTCCTCAGGGTTGGAATTATCTTCTTCTGTTTCAAGTTGTGCAGTTGTCTCAGCTTGATGACTAGGTGCTTCGCTCTTTTTGAGACGTCGTGCAGTAACATCAGTAAACGAAGTAGAGGAAGTGCGATCACTACGTTCACCTACAGTGTTAAGGGTTGGTAATTGATGATTCTCTGGAACATCGAAATCTTTCCACAACAACAATTTGCCGGGTCCTATCCCATAAGCTCTCCAGACTCTTATTCCTTCTTCGCTGGGCTCCATGTTATTAAGGAAACTGATTCCCTCCCATTTCACTGGAAAAGGTATCTGACTGGTTTGCTGGCCACATAACGTTACCATCACCCCCGGCATACCACGTGCTGACTCTATCGCTGCTACCATCTGCTCCGCTGTCTCGATATCATGACCTTCGTTGTGATAGACTTTCATGTGGCTTTTTATCGTTGCTGCCTTGCGGTCGCAAGATCCTTTACCACCTTGAGGGTCTGAGTAATCCACACGGGATAGATGGAGTTTGTGCTTGGTAGCTATTCGCTGGACTGATAGCAACACTGAAGCTGAGTGGTAGCATCCAGCATTGTCTTGTCTAAGAAAGACATTTTTAATTCCTGGTGCAATAGTCCTAAGCTGGCAGAAGATATTATCAATGATTGCCAAGACTGTATCACTTTCCTGGATGCACTTTTCGAATGCATGCACGAAAGTAAGCATCTGCATATTTCCATCTTCACTTCTTCGGATAGCTACTGTTATATGCCAGTGGATGCCACGCTTGCCGAACCAATCGCTCTGCGCCTCACGGAACTTCCTTGGCAGAAACTTCATTGCCCAATCCAGAACAAGGAGTGCGGACTCTGGGTCCAGATTTTGGAGAATATCTAACCGTGCTTTATCTTGATTTATCGAACGTAGAATATGAGCTTTCCATGCCTCAACTTTGTTAACACACTGATCGACGTCATATTTCATTTCATCTTTTTCAGCTCCTTCTTCAAGGTTGTCTAAAACTGTATGCACTTCATTAATAACACCAGGAGATACATCACAGCGGTCACACCTTTCCTTGTGCTCATGGTCGACACAAGGCGAAATGTAGTCTTCGTCAGCTTTAAAGCTAAGAGCGTAAGGTATGCAGTGATCAGGTACTGTGGAACTCTGGGAAATGTGAACCTGTGAGGAAAATGTAGGTTGAAGGTTAATGGCGGCGATGCATGTATTTTTTTCATTGATTGTTAATTGTTCATTACCTTATAGTCGGTTTTGAGATATCTCTTGGAACGTTTTAGCTTTTCATTTTGTTGTTTTGCCCAAGTAAGTCCTTTTCCATATTCATCACCAAGCTTTTCCACCATCTCTTCCAGTTCTTCAAAAGCTTTAGCCCCTTCAGCGGAGAAGTAATCTAATCCTTGTAGGGATTTGCGTACCGACGCTGAACATACATTTAGTACTCGGCACAAGGTGCTTCTACTCATAGGGAAAAAGCCTGATTCATGACAATAAGCTTGATACTGCTGGACGATTTGCTCAGGGATCAATGTTCGGATGACATTTGGAACCTTGATTTCTGTATTTGAAGATAGTTTAAGGGACTTCTCACCAAAGGGCAGATCTTGTATAATATGCGAACCCGTTATAAACGTTAGAAAGTGGTCTAGTTTTTCTTTTGGAACATACATCCGAGCGGTCGACGGGGAAATGATAACTGAACCTCTTCCGTGTAAGAGACGATGATGCCTTGCGATATTGTAGCGGTACCTGGAAAGGTCTGGTATCCATCTCTGTAGTTCATTATAGCTGACTTTATCTGCAATGATGGAAAGAATCTGCCTACGCGTACTCCAATGTCCAGCGTTGTTGTAACACTCAGTGAGCGCGTCTAGCAAAGCAGAATCTATATTATCGCAAGTGTTATAAGAACTACAGACCGAGCTAAGGAGCTGTTGGTGGTCTTGGGGCGCAATCTCTTCAAGACATGCGCCGACAACTTGTTTTGCCTTTCGAGTATGGTAGCGTTTTGTTCGCGCTGACGCTGTGTCCCATGGTGTTACCAATGAGTGGCGAATCGGGCTTATATCCCGTGAAGCTAGAAATGCGTTGAGGTGGTCTCTAGGTGTCTCATATGTAATGGATTTGTCTTCTTCAAGAACCAAGGATACGGACTGTGCCTCTGAAGGCTGGTAAAGGCTCACGGGTGTTTCGTGTAATGCACAGACTGAGGCAGCTGGACTTGACTTCAGTGGTGTTTTAAAGGAAACCTCTGGATCTTCATCCGTCTTTAAATAAAAATATATTCAATTTCATTAACGCCCTTAAATCATCTTGATTATTAAGACAATTTTGTAGCTTTCTACCAATCCCTTTTTTTTTGTCACCCCATGAATATTATTTTGTTGTCTGATCTAAATTGGTAATTTCCAAATATATGATCATTTAGTGTCAATAATGTGCTACTTTTATTTTTATTGTTACTCTTATCCCTAAACGTTAAGCAAACTTATTATTATGTTTCGTAACATCCATTTTGTATATTCCTTTTAACGCTCTTAAATATAGAGCGTTTTCACGTGACGTCACAGTCGCCATTATGGGGTACCAAAACAATACATTTTCTATCCTCCGGGAATTGAACTCTATTTTTATGCAAATACTGTGCAGAAAGTTTCTATTGTTTATTGCTGTCTTCTCACGTGAGTAAAAACGCTCCATTTTAGTCAATCCATTGTCCAGTGGGCTTCCTGTGGTAGGGAAATGCGCTTTGGGACAATGGAAATATGATCCTCACTCACCAATTGAAACTTCTCAAAATCCATTGCAAAATTCTCTTCAAGCTCTATTTGTTTTAACTTTTTTTCACAGTTGGTGCACATTCCTAGGTTGAATGGTAAATCGAAAACGTTATCCTGTGCTCATAAAATCAGGAGGCTATCAAGTAGAGATGACTTTTAAGGACACTTACCAGAACCAGCTTGAATAAATGTTCCAGTTTGTTTCAACAGCATCTGAGATGCGCCTTTTCCAATACCTCTGTCCGCCTTTGGTATTTTCCCCTTCCATTTGTGTCCAGAAACTTCTTGGGGTATCCTACATCTAGTGTTAGAGCCCCGACTCCACCCAATGCCAAGAACAGAACGATGGTTTGGACAAATGGTTATTTCTTCTATGTTTTGGGGGGTCTTGAATAAACCAGCGCGAGACAAAATTAAATCCACCTCATTTTCAGGGCCAGAAAACTTGCAACTCCGCAAGTGACTCGAGATGTCTTTCTTGCATGTCAATAGAGGTATCACCTGTGTATCATATGCACGATCTTTACGGTCAAAACCACAGATTCCACCGACAACAGATTTAAAAGAACAGCAAATCTCCATGTTTTGATTCTGCTGTGAGTTAGGAGGCGCATTTTACTAGTGAGTGATTACCTTGCACTTGCAAAACATATTCATATTATAAAAACAACTGCCTGTCAATCAAGGGACTTTGTACATTCGCCGTCTTTTATCTCAATAACGATCAAGTCAACGTTATATGAACCTGGCCTTGGTGTTTTCAGTTTAAAACTTCATTTAAGAGGCAAAACATTAGGATAAAGAAGAAAAGAATATTCAACTTGCTATTCTAAGAAAATTAAAGAAATGAGATGTCAAATAGGGCTGTTACAATCCTTTGGGAAAGTGTCACGCTCTACAGTACCATGCTGACATTATTACCTGAAACTGGATGCGATGCACTTAACCTGACAAACAATTGATAAAACCACAATTGAAGCTTTAAATTTCACCAACTAAACAAGGTTAGCAACTATAACTTTAGTTTTATAAATGATTTAAGATAGTATACATGATTAATCGACGGCTCACCAGACGATCTTGTCGATTTCAGTGTCACTAATATTTGATATTTTACGTAACTTTGAGCTCGCCCCTCGTAATTACTGTTCAAATACACAAAGAAATTTTTATCTCATTAGAAGTATCATCGCTTCATCTTCCAAAATCTAAAAGCTCATTGGATTTCGTTGTATCGCACATAGTTTAAATGACCATTGTTTTGAGGCTACTTTTATAGTAGGAAAAAGTATGGCCGATGAAAAAATTCGTAGAAAATTCCACATTGCAGTGAAATCTTCAACAATAACAGTGAACGAAGAACTGATAATAGGCAATAAGAAAATCGTGTTATCAATACCAAAGGTTAGATAGTTCCGTTACATGATGTCACTGAAGTTGGCCAACTTGAGGCATTACTAATTAGCATATTTACCCGTTCCGGGAAAAATGCTTATTTCTCAAAAGCAAAAATATATTTTCACAAATACACTACACCATGATGATTGGGACATAATAGGCTACCAATACTGAAAGTATGAGCAAAATCGATTTTTTGAAGCTTGCCACGAATTGTCAATTTTGTTTGATGCTTGCTGACATCCGCTCTTATTAAGTTTTTTAATTACAAAAACAATCATGGAGTCTATGAAGGCGTTTATATGAGTTGGTTCAAAGCGTTAAAGCATTATATGATATCACTAAAGTTGCCGATAAACACTTAAAACTGGAAGAACAAGAAGAAAAAAAATTGGACGAGAAAAAGGCGACTTCTTTCTTTGAATTGAAAAATTCAATTCTTACTTACTTGCCACTGTCTTTGATTCGTGAACTTTTGGCTGCAAAAATTATCAGGTTGGACAACTTGGACGAAAACACTGCCAAGAACTACATCTTGAATGACATCATACCACAAATGGTGGAGCCCGAAGACGAATGTTTCTTCAATGCTATAAAACACAACGAAGAACAGTTGTGAAGTTTGGTAAAACATCAAGAGCTCATCTTGAACGAAAAAAAGCTTGCCTACGATGCAATTGAATTGGTGTCGACTACGGACATCACATTGGGCAATTTCCAAAAAAATGATATTGCTGAAAGACTGGCAACGTTTTACACAGAAGGTGATAGTAATTTCAAGGTTAGCAATGACATAGACAGCGCGTATGACAGAGTGATCAAAAGGACAGCAGAGTATATCGAAACGCATTGCCTCCCACCAGTCAAATCTGAAGATTTTTCTATGTTTCTGGACAAGGTGTCAGAATATTGCAGATTGTTCTTTACCAAATACGAATTGGTCAAAGCAAGTGTTGGTGAGGTCACAGAAAGACTGGAAAAGATTAGGCGTAGATGTGGAGGAGTCTGTTGACGCTATGGTTTTCCACAGCATAAGTCATGAGTCATCGACTTTTGTGTTACAAGCTGCTAACACCCCATGGATCTTGACAAACTACTTGGAAGTAAAACGAAGGATTTTGGGTTTGTTGGTCGGCATTTTGGTGACCAAGTTTGGTGCTCACATAAGCGAAGACGACATTGAACAGATGTTAGTTGCTCGACAAGACCCAGACATAGATGAAACCGACAGCCCAATGTTTCTCCTTGGTTCTTCTAACTATTAATTATGTCGAAAACGTGAAAGTCTTAGACATCAAAAAATTCAACATTACCAATGACGACATTGAAAGACCTTTACCCACTAGAAGGCAATGGAATGCTTAAGTGCATTTCTCCAAACTTTGAACAAGTCTTTTCACTTTTGTACCTTGACACTTCGGGTGTCGTTGACAACGTAAGTTTTGACATCAATTACGACTTCTCTTTGTAAAAGCTTAAAGAAAACATTCCAATAAGCAAAAGGAAGAAAAACTACGGACTATCAGGCACCGAAAAGAAAGAACTGGCACAAATTCACGATGACTTAAACAAAAAAACCATAAGGCAATTTTTGAAGCCTGACCATCTTAACCATCTTAACCATCTAAACCATAAAAAGAATAACAGTTAAGAGTGTTAGTTTCAATCATCGTGTTTGGCATCAGATCGTTAACCCGGCAATTACTTAAGAACATCCTAGTAGCATTTATTTCGATATCAGTTGAAATGATCGGTTCTTTTGCATTTGCACCTTTACAGTACTTGCATTCAGTACCTATCAAATTTGACAACTATACTTCATTATTCGTAAAGAAACTCTTGTTTACCCTTCTTAAGGTGTGAATCATTTGACCTTCGTGTGAGGTGTGAAATAAAAAGTGATTAATGACTTGGACATTTTCTAACGTTTGTTCAAATGTTGAATTATGTAAATGTAAATCCATTTTTAGTATAAGGGTTTTTTTAAAATAATTTTTTACCATTATAACTTCGTTCGAAAAACAGGCAATATGTCCAATTTTACTTTGCCCGAAAAGGCACAGTTTGCACCGGTAGATGAAACAGATGGATTTGAAAACATTGAAGATCACATAATTTCACTTTTCAGGCACGCATCTCCAGAAATCACTGAGGAAGTGCAAAAATTGATCAAAGATGAACTCACTGAAGAAGAACTTGAGGAATTACAGAAAGAACAACCTATAAGCGAAGACGACATTGAACAGATGTTATGTTGCTCGACAAGACCCAGACATAGATGAAACCGACAGCCCAATGTTGCTCCTTGGTTCTGTAATCTTAAAAATGTTAACTATCATTGCAGAAGAAGGACTCAAGCTGGCGTTCACGTACGGGTTTTTTGGAAGTTTTTTAAAATACGTACAACAAGCAAAAAGGGTTTGGGCAAAAATGGTGAAAGGAAAGCTAAAATTGCTGAAATTGACATTTCCGTTGTTTTTTATCCGAAAAAAGCAAAAGTTCATTGGTTTCGGAGACCTTGACGTAATTACGCCAGACCCTGAAAAATTCAAAGAATTAATCATAAAGAACCTCGGAATTTATGCAAATAAGGTAAAATGCACCAGCTCGCCAGACAAAGTCTCATTTTATGTCGAAAACGTCAAAGTCTTAGACATCAAAAGATTTGCTCCGTTGTAGGTGATAAAGTAACAAATGCTTTATTTAATTTGACTAGCTCAATTTTCAAACAATCTTACGAAAATGACTTGGAAGGAGTGTTTACTGCTATGGTCAGTTATAACACCATTGAATCCATAAACTGTTTGCCATTTATTAAAAAATACGACTTGTTGGCTTGCATTGGCACCATAGTCACCATATTGGTACCTCATTGTAAAATATTGTTTTCGTTGGAAATCAGTAGACAAAATTTGCTTGAATACTTTAAAAACGAGCAAAAGTTTAAAGAACTTGTAAGTTCGTATGAATTTGTGAACTTCTTGAACAAGTTTCTCTCTCCAAACGTCATAAATGTTTTAAATGCCGTTACGCAAAGCTCAGAATTACAATCTAGTTTAAAAACCTTGCCATCATTCATGCAAAAGATCTGTGATTATAAAGTTGGAAAACTGTGGAGAAAATACCTTTACTTTGTTTCGTTGATTTATGACGTTGGTTGCTTTAAAATGATTAGCAAAGCGCGCAAAGGTAAACTTACCCAAGAAGGAAAAAGAATGCCAGGACTTTATAAATTGCTTGAAGTAATTAACAGTGTGGCGGCACAGGGTTCATTGACTATTCAGATGAACTTACCCCAAAAACACGAGAAATGCTTCCAGAATTAAGAAAGTTGTCAAATATTGACACAATAACAACGATCGATATCTGATCGCATTTACAGGGCAAATTACCACTAAAATTACAGCACGACTTTGTGGATTAATGCATTTTCAGATAAAATAATATTTTTTTGTCATTCATAATATCAAACATCAAAATGACCGAAAAAGGGAAAATAGTAACAGTTACAGACTTGCACAAGGTCAAATTACTGACATTCGATGAATATGAAGTTGGGTTTGAACAAGAAGCCTTTGGAATAGTGGAAGTTGACATTGTCAATGGCGACTTGCTTCAAGATATTTATTTAGTATGCAGTAATGTCAGTTCTGGCTTTTATGCAAAAAACATCACACAAGTTGCTTATTATTTTGAGGCATTTAAAGTTAACTATGTAATTGAAAAAAAAATGAGCTAATACATTATGGCTCATTAGATTACTTTAAACCCCACAGATATAAACAATACCATAAGCAATTACTTGTGCAAAAGAAAGATCAGACCAAAGTTCAGCTAGTAAGTCCCTATTCGATCTTGAAAGCTAAAAATATAAACATAAACATGAAAAGCGGCAACGTCAAGATTTCCATCAAATTTACAAAAATTACAAACGATGACGGCACTGTGCCCATGTTGCACAAAATATGTTACAATTTAGGCATTATAAACGAAAAAATATAAGCAAAAGCTTTGCAGTTTTGCCGGTCAAATACAAGACTGAAATTGGAAATGAAACAAATTTGCAATATAATATTATAACTTTTAGTGCTATTGGTGGCTATTTATTGCTTATGGAATTTATAGATGAAGACGGTTTTGTTTATTGCCCATTAGTGCATGTAAATAAACATTTGTGTTTTACTGGTAAAGTTGGTGATTATATTTTTGGGGCAATTGACAAAGAGTATTTGTCAGGAATTGACACTAAAAACCAAAACCAAATAAATATTAGTTTTAACCAAATAAAAAATAAGGAAAGCCGTTTAATAAACGTCGTATGTTGGATTTACACTTTGAGTTAAAATGGGATGTGTAGCGGTTTTGAATTTGTTCGAAAAATGCACAAGAGGTATGGAAGATATTTGGGAATCTGGTGGCCGTAATGGGGTTCACAGAAACCTAGGTTCACCTGTTGTTGGAATCATATACAAAGTTAATTTAACATTTACTGATTTTTATGCAATAAGGTCAATTATTACCACTTCAGCAAGTGAAGGTACTAGTATTCAGCGTGATTTGCAATACTCTAGACACTACTTTTCCTTTTTGTACATTGACGAAAATGACAAATTGTTAAAAAGCGCAAAATTATCAGTAAGGCATCCAGTTGGGACCAAAGAAGAAGAATATGTATTATATTTAAAGGTTATCAAATTAATTACTGAAAAACAGCATGTGTTACAATTTAACGATTTTCACAGTGTTGGTGGTTGGGAATATGTAAGAATGAAGTTTATGCATCTTTCCTCTTTAGAAAGTACATACGCAAGATTGGACGAAAATGAAAATGGTTTGTTTTTCTGTGAATCCACAATTTATAATTTGATCGAAGACAGTACAATAATTTGTCCAGAAGAAACGATTCGACTTCCATTGACTTCGAGCATTGTCATCCCATTGGCTGGTGAAACACTTGAAGTCAGTAAAAATTCAGCCAAAATGCAAAAAATAATAGAAGAAATAATCAAAAGTTGGGACATTGGAACTTGGATTGACACAGTCGAAAAAGAACAAATATGTGAAAAAAAGCTAAACGAAGAGTTTGACATGTGGTTGCTTGAATTTAACGATTTTTTCAAACAAGTCGTTTGCCGTAATAAGGTTATACAAAAATTGCAAAAAGAGAAGGAGTCAAAGATGTTCGTTAATATTTATGAAGGATTTAGACTTTGTGAATTTGGTGAAGACGACAATGAACAACTACTTGCGCTTGTCAAAGTATTTAAGGATAAAGTAAAAAACTTTACCATGCGGCTGTTGTTTGTCGCAGTGTGCAGATATGTGCAGCAAGAATACGGAAGAGTATCAAGCCAACCCCAAAAAAATAACATTAGACTCAATACTGTATTATTTAATTGAGCTATAACAATTTTGTTTATCATTAAAAATGTTTTTAAATCGATAAGAACATGAAAACGAAGTAAAAAGGTCAATTTTTTTCTTTGTTGTTTTGTCGCAAAGATAATTGTCCAAACATACTTGTTTTTCGACCAAAGAAAGTGAGTCTAGTTGTTTTAACGGCACGTGGCCTTTGGATTTTGCAATTAAAAAATTGCCGTTTAACATGTTTATTTTGTTTTTTACCAATATTGAAAGTTTGTGCAGTTCGGATTTTTCATTTTTTTGTTCCAAGAAAACACTTGGTGACTGACCAAATCTAACAACATTTTCGTTGTCATTAAACACGATACACGGAATTTGCAATCCGCAAGATTCATAATAATTTAGCACTTCATATATTCCTATTAATTCAATTAATGTTGAGCTGAAATTTATGTTGACCAATGTGATTTTTCCGACAAGTTGTACAAAATTACTACTTATGGCCCCATTGTCAATGGTTCTAACAATTGAGCACCATACGATTTCATGTTCATTTGATTCATTGATCTTGTGCCCACTATCTAATGAGCAAAAATAACACTTTTTTACGTACGGTATCATTGTAAATAGCAATTTAGTGCTAATGTCGTAAATATTGGTTAAACTCATTATTTTAATGCGCAAAATGTCATTAGATTCTAGCAACTTTAGCACTTTGACAAACGCTGTTAAATTCTGATAAAACGCTTTGAGTTTTTCATTTTTAAAGGTAAAAAACACATTTTTAATCTGAATTTCCATTACTTATTAATTATTTATTTTTTTGTGCTTAGATTAATCTTACTTTAAATTTAAACTATAAATGTCTGCGTATGATACAAGTTTTGTAAAAGAGTTGACCGAAAAGATCATCAAATCGTATCAAAAAATGTCTTATGTAGGCGACACTTCGAGTTTCTTGTTTGGAAACAATACTTCCAAAAAAAGCCATGGAATCTTTTCTACCGATCAAAACATCTTCGGTGACGTTCCTAAAGAACAACACAAACAAGGGGTTACTTTTGCCCAACCACAAGTCCAACTCAGTGAAGATGAAGGAGATGCTCGGTTTGACGCATTTATTAAAAGCATGTCCTCAGCATATAACCAATGTGGCATGCGAGAGCTGAAGAATGATGACTCTTTAATGGTTTGTAATTCAACCTTGTCGAAAATGTTCGATACAGATGGGGCTTCAACCAAAGAAATTTGATGAAAATCGTGAAATTCGGCACCTACAGTGCAGTTCAGCTGATAAAGTACGTAATGCAAAATGATCCAGTTACTGAGGAAGTAAGTCAAGAACTCTTCACCAAACTCAACAGTCTGATTAACTCGCTTGAAACACGAAAAGGTTCCATTTATTTTGCAAAAACCTCTGAGGTTAACAAGTCGGTGAATGGTACCCAAATCACAAACCAACAAGTACCAAAGAACAAAAGTAAATACAAGACTCGTTCTGAAGCAGCACAGTTCTTTTAAACAGGTTAAACAGAAAGTTACGCAACAGTAGTTTAGTAAAAAAAAAAAGCTTCAATTTGGATAGTTTTTTAAAAAAAATTTTGATTAATAAAAAGATCGTTTGATCTTTTTTTTTTACAGTACGATCATTTAAATTTTCTTAAAGGTATACATATAATGGCACTTGATCCATGCAACCTCTTCGGCATCTGTCAATTTTTTAAATCCTCTTACTTTGCGCATTGATTCTTTGTGCGTCAATGCCCATTTTTTTTGAGACATTTCTTTTAAGAACGATTCCTCGTAAATTATCGGTTCTGTGGAATAAGTCAGTTTGTCGGTATTGTTGTCGTCTTTATTGCCTTTGTTTAAGCTGCCAAAGGGTATGCTGACTTTGCCAAAATTAGAAAAAGCAATGCTCTTATTTTGTGGTGAAATAGGGATTAGTTTGAATTTTGACAAATTTAAAGCTGCGGCTTTGTCTGCCAAAATGACATTAGTAACAAAGATGGTACCTGGTTTTGAACAAGAATTTAATAATTTCATAAATTGCTCAAAACTTTCAGCGTCTTTGAACATGTAGTGAATCGCATATATCATGTAAACAAAGTCTGCCCCTAAAGAATTAAAAACAGCGTTTTTTCTTTTTTTTTGCAAAAGAAGTTCGACGTCTTCTTTTTTGGTAAAATCACCAATGTAAAATGAAAAGTTGGCGGTTTTTGACTTAAATTCCTTGCCAAATGTTACCAACCTTGCCTTTAGCTCTTCAATGGACGCTTGTGAAATGTCCATAAACACAAGTTCTCCCAATACTTCTACTTCTTGAAAGAGTTTTAGCCTTCCACCTCTACCACATGCCATGTCAATGACAACATTGCAAATGAGCTTGTACGACCTTACAGCGTTAACTAAATATGTGTGAATCTTGGACGAAACTACGTTATTAAAAAATTTCTGGCGCTTCAAACTGAACTATTTCAAAGTTTCTTGAAGGAAATAGCTGTGTTCCAAGGTTTTTTAAGCTTGGGTCTTGTTTGTAGTACAAATTTTGTTTGTTCATTACAACGCAAAACCACACGTTGTTAATCTTTTTATATACTAATAGGTCACAAGTGCCAACACAGCTTGAGCTTTGGAGACATAGCCGAATATTCTTGGGACAAAAAAACGCTGTTTCGCTGTTTTTTTTGTGCTAAGAGCAAAAGCAAAGTGAAATATTCTTGGGACAAAAACACGCTGTTTCGCTGTTTTTTTGTGCTAAGAGCAAAAGCAAAGTGAAATGTATGAAACTAATTAAATTTGATGAAAACTGGAGAATCGCTGTAATAAATATTTCATAGAAACTTCCTAACAATATAGACTGAATTTTTGCCAATTGTTTTTTCCGTTATCAAAATAAAAATGGAATCAACTTTAAGCTTTAGAGACAGAGCGAGATTCATGGGATGGAAGAAGCTTTCTTCAATTTGTTATGTTAAACCAAAGCAAAGTGAAATTAATAACAACAACACCCCCAACTATGTCATGTAGTGATCCAGCAAAATGGGAAAAACTTTTAAACCGACTTATTTTGCTATAGCGAGTTTAATTGATCTAGATTACTCAGTACACTTTTTTATTAGAAAAGAAAAATGAAAGATTAAAGAAAAAAAAAGGGAAATAGAACTTTTGTCAGAAAGTTAAGACCCCCGAATGCTTAACCAATGTAATTGTGAAAAATTATTATAAAAAAATAATATTTTATAAAAATATAATATCACATATTTCTCTCTCTCTAATTATAATTTCTTAACTTTACTAAGTTATATATTTATTTTCATAAATGAAAGATTAAAGAAAAAAAAAGTGAAATAGAACTTTTGTCAGAAAGTTAAGACCCCCGAATGCTTAACCAATGTAATTGTGAAAAATTATTATAAAAAAATAATATTTTATAAAAATATAATATCACATATTTCTCTCTCTCTAATTATAATTTCTTAACTTTACTAAGTTATATATTTATTTTCATTCATTCCTTCCTTTATTCATTTATTAGTTTCTTCCTCCCTTCTTTCTTAGTTTGTTAGCTCATACCTTTGTGATTTTACTGATTTTACGAAGCATCACAAATATGCAAAGATATTATCATTTAAAAATGATGCTTCATAAAATCACAAAGGTATAAGCTAACAAACGAAGGAAGGAATGAAAAAAAGTGCCTCTATAGTACTATTATATACATACGTACGTACGTACGTACGTACATACATACATACATACATATATTTCAGAGAGTAACAGCGAAAGGCTATCTTTAATCCCTTTTAAAACATTTAGTTAAAAAATAAAGAAAAAAAGGAAGAACAAAAACAAAAACCAAAAAAAAAAAAAACCTAACTGAATCAAACGCCTTACCTTTACTTTAAATCAAATCCTGTAGGAGTACTTGGACGGCACGGAAAATCGCATTTCCCAAGGTCCAAAATGGAATGACATTTATTTAAATCAATTTTTTTAAGGAACTCGATTTTTTTCTACCATGCGGGCTTGCGAGTATTAGAGTCTCCTTCTACCTCCTCTACGGGCGAGAGAAGGAAAGTAGACTCTGCGGAAATCGTGTCTCTGGTTTTGATACCATGGATGACGGTTGCTTAGAAACGAATTGATTTCCACACCCACTCGGACAAAAATATTACTTTTGTTTCCGGTAAATTTCGCGGGTGATACAGACGAGGGGACAAACCTGCTTCTAGTCTAAAATGCAAATCTACGATAGCGATGAACACTGTGAAAAAACCACAAAAATAATCTTTTAAAGAGCTTGAAAATAAATCTTCACCTCACAAGAAAGGCAGGAGGACCAGCAGAAGTAAGAAAAGTTCTAGACTCTTACGCAGTCTCTCGCTCGTCCGTTCCGTCTCCACGCTTAGAGACTGTAACGGTACAATGACCGAAAGGACTTATGGGTCCCGAAAACTTGGACCCAGCGTGCTTTGGGAACCAAAATACTCGTCCACAGTCTCTCTCGTTTTATTTACCAGTTAGGTCATTCGCTCAATACTGTGCATTTTAGACCTCGCTAAATAATTATTCTTATTAGTTTTCGCCGCCATCTTGAAAATATTGAAACGTTCTATCTTGAAAACCATCGTTGGCTGCTGGTTCCTTCGCCAAGGGAATCGCGAGTTGATAAATTAAGGACTTCCCATGTCCTGTTGGTAAAGATACGAAGGTGTGCGAGATCATGACGTAACAGCCTATGAACTTAATTTGCATATTCGCACGTGTAAATCGAGAGAGAGAGAGAGAGAGAGAGAAAAAGAGCGGGAAGAATAGTAAGTCGAAACGGAAAGTTTGTGTTAACATGTAAAGAAAAGAATCGAAAATACAACACAGCTTAGTCGAATGCTGCTTAGTTTGTTCAAGGAAACAAAGATAAAGAAAAGAATCGAAAATACAACATGGTCCTTCGAGCCGGATGCATATAGTTGTGCATCGTGTGAGTGAAATCTTCTGAATTCTCGAAAGAATATCATTACGAAGGAAATTCATCGGATATAATTCATCGATGTGGATCTCTGCAAAGCAAAAAAGCTACGAGAAAGTTAAAAAAAATACGCAGAGAAAATCATTTTCAAGATAAACAAGGAATGTGAGGAATTCAATGGCTCTAAGGAGCAAAAAGAAAATCTACTTGGATTAAAGAAATCACTGGAAGAAAAAGCTTCGACTATCAACAAGTTGGATGAATCAATTCTGGAATCAGTAAGACAAACGCGCAACTGGATTTGCTAACGGAATACGATATGTACCGGTTTATGGAAGACGGTATTCGTGGTGGCGTTTGCGGACCCAGCAGACGATACGCAAAAGCGAACAATCCCACGGTGGAGTACGACCCGGAGAAGCCAACCACATACATCTTCTACTTAGACGCAAACAACCTCTACGGTTGGGCAATGTCGCAGTACTTACCTGTACGCGACTTCGAATGGGACGACATAAAGCCCATAGAGTTTTACCTAAACGTAGGCAAAGAAGACAAAGGTTACGTGCTGGAGGTTGATTTGGAATACCCAGAGCACCTGCACGATGAGTTTCTCATTGCCCCAGAAGCAATAGAAATACCATTTAAGCAGCTGAGTCCGCTGCAGAGGGAAATGTGTCCTGGTTACAAACCGTACAGGAAACTAACTATGAACCTGATGGACAAGAAGAAGTACGTGGTGCATTACCGCAACCTGCAGTTCTACGTGCGACACGGAATGAGAGTAACGCACATACACCGCGTTTTGAAGTTTACGCAGGAACCATGGATGCGCTCCTACATTAATTTTAACACACAAAAGCGTACGCAGGCAAAGAATGACTTCAAAAAGAACCTGTTCAAACTAATGAACAATAGCGTATTTGGTAAGACAATGGAGAACATCCGCAAGCGCGTAAGCATAAAGATAGCCAGCACCAGAGAGGAAGCAGAAGCATACGTGTCACAGCCTGGATTCGTCAGATACGTAGAAATGTTAAACTTCTACGTGATTCACATGAAGAAGGCAAACCTGTTTCTGAATAAACCCGTATACACGGGGTTTACAGTGTTAGAACTATCAAAGTTGCTCATGTATGAGTTTTACTACAACAAGCTAAAACCGAAATACGGTGATAAGTGCCGCCTCTTATACACCGACACCGATTCCTTGATACTAGAGGTGCAGACGGAAGACATTTACGAAGACTGCGTTCCCGACATCGATGAATACGACACCAGCGATTACCCACGCGACCACTTTCTTTACTCCCCTAAAAACAAGAAAGTAATCGGGAAAATGAAGGATGAGATGAAAGGAAAACCCATAGTAGAGTACGTGGGGCTAAAACCAAAGATGTACAGCGTGCTGAAGCTGGACGGTGTAGAAAAGAAAGCCAAAGGCGTAAAAAAGTACGTGGTTAAGAAGGACATTACGCACGACTCCTACTTGAAGGTCCTGCGCACGCGTAAGGAGCAGCGTCACAAGATGAACTCCCTGCGCAGCTACGGCCATCAGATACACAACGTTACGCAGGAGAAGGTGTCACTGTCCGCATTTGACGGCAAGAGGTGGATGTGTGATGATGGTATCCATACGATAGCATTCGGACATCACATGATAAGCAGTTCTTCTTTGACGAACCCACGTGTGGGACCATCATGAAGATAATACAAGATGGGCTGACCCTTCTTAGCTATTATGCTTCGGATCTGGTAAGTTTCCAAAGACCAATTAGGATCCGTAGCTCTTTTGGATCCTCCTTCTAATTCACCCGGCTCGTAGAGATATTGCCTATTTTCTTTTCCCGAGGGAAGACCGCTCTTGAGCTTTTAACGTAGGACTTGTGTTCCACGTGTTTCTTTTTTATGGCTTCCTTGGGTCTTATTCCCGTAGCCCTGGCCGCCTCGTTATTTAAAGCCGCGACGACCTGGGGGAGCCTCTGGGTCCATTCCCTGTTGCGTTTGGAGGGATCTTCCAGCTCTTTCCAATATTGGTATCCAAAGAGGCACTCGGCCAGGGTCTTATTGAATCTTTTGACGATGCTCTGACCCCTGTGGTACTCAGCTTCGGCTCTCCTAATTTTGGTGTCGTGGTCTTTCAGGGTCTTGGTAACCACGCCCATGAACTCTGTCCCCGCAACCACTTGCAGCAGCTTGGGCCATTTCAAGACGCGCTTATAAATCCTACCTAGGGCTTCTGCGACTTCCCCAGAATCCTTGCTGGTTATGGGTTCGGCGTCCTTGTATCTGCTTGCGATATCAACTACGGTCAAAGCGTATCTATAGGTCTTTTTTCTCACCTTGTCGTGCGGTAAGAAAAGCAAATCCGCCTGATGAACTTCATTGGGGGTATTTACGGTAAAACTGGGCCTGGGAATGTACTTGGGCACGGGAAGATAAACCTGCCAGAGGGTTTGTTTCTTTAACCAGTTCTTAGCCGTTTCTTCTGATACCCTGGCCGCGGCTGCAAGTTTCTTGATGGCCGACGCTCCTCTCCAATAGCCTTCGGGCCCATAGTAAATCCTCTTGAGCTTGTCCTCAGTTCGGCCCATTATATGAATTCCAAAACGAGATTGATCTTGCGTCCGTTGAAATCCACCGTCTCTCCGTCCACTTTAATGGTGATGTTTATGCTTTCTACCAAATTAGACAAGTCATAGCTCAAAGAAATGGGAGTGTATTCTACTGGGTCAAATGGATTACCTCTGGGCAGGAACTTGGACATAAGAGAAGACTTTTTTCCATTGCTGTAACTATGGACCAAATCGCAATAGACTTCGTAAGAGGATGCGACTTTCCATTTCACAGGTATGGCTGTGTCGGTAATTGTCTTGCCCGAGGCACATGATAAAGATCCCAGTGGGTCAAACTTTCCAAAAGTTACTGAATAGTTTGGCATATTATGTTTGAGGGTCATTTCGTGTGGCAATCCTGTGGTGAGAGTATAACCGCGCTTGGCGAGCTCCTTAGCAAGGGTGATTGGTGTGTAATGTCCATCGGGCAGCATTTCGCCTTGATACTTGCCAGGCGCCTTAAGTACAGTGACCATGCTATTGACTAGATTATGCCAAGAATTGTACAAAGAGCAACTTATGAGCCGAACCTTGGTGGTGGGGGGATTCAAGTAAGTGGTAAAGTTATTCTTGTCGATTTCCAAAAAGACGATCATATATATTAGACACTCATGCTTCGCGTAGCTTAGACTAAGTACGCCAAAGCCACGCCTCCGGCCAGCCCTTCGACTCCTACGAATACCAACTCATTGTCTTTTTGTTTCTTAGAAGGCTGGTAGTAATTCTTGAACTGAGGCTTTCTCATTCTAAGGGGCACCGACCCCGTCGATGCCGCGGGATGCGCTAGCGCATAGAGCTTAAAGGCGTAGTCTGTATTTTCGAAGTTCTTGTCTGCCTGCATCTTGTCTTGGTAGTTCTTATCCAACCAATCCCTGTAAGCTTGTCTTTTTTCATTCCAAGCCGCCACGTCTCGCTGATATTTCTCCAGCGCTAAGTCGTGTCTCTTCCTTTCGGCAGCCGATTCTCCGCTGCGATCACCTCTAACTAATCTATCCAAATATTGACCACCATAATTAGCTCCAGTGAATGCTAAAGCTGCAATGACTCCACCTGTGATCAAACTAGCCATTTATACATTAGGGATGTACTTTTCCTTACGTAGGTAATCCTTTACCATGATAGCCCCACCCACGGCAGCGGTCATCTTGGGAAAATTAGCGAAGCTCTTGCTTGGGTCTTCAGTAAAGTCTTCTTTGAGCACTTTCTTACCTACCCAACCAATACCCGCAACGATGGAAGTAATAATAGCTGCCTCTTCAACAGTTTTCAATAACGCGGTTGACATTATATTACAAAGCGAGAAGGTTATTCCATCACGGGTATTTTGCTTCTCTTAGGGGGCTCCTGCGGTACGTGCACGGGTTCTACTTTTGGCTTTGCTGCCTTCCATTGCAAGTAGAGGGTGCCTGCTGCTATAGCAACTCCCAACGCGCCTATGACGTACCCAGGATTAATAAAGGATTCGCCTTCGTCCTCCACCTTTTCTTCTTTTTTGGCTCTGTTCTTCCTGTTCATCTCCGCGAGCTTCTTTCCTGCAGCAACTCTGCCTGGAGATTTAGCCTTGGTGATCTTTTGCTCCTCTACTTGAGGGGTTTCCTCCGCCTTCGATTTAGCTTCACTCATTTATATCTAAGGACTTGAAGGACTTGACAAGTAACTTGAGCAAGTACTTGTGGCGACTTGAGAATGACTTGAGTAAGTACTTGTGGCGACTTAACTAGGTACTTGATCAGGTTCTTGAGGTGACTTGTTGTCGACTCTGTCCTTCTTGAAGTCCTTCCAAGATGTTCCAAAGGAACCTAGTACCTCATTCAAGTCGACATGCTGAGCTACGCGAAGTGCCGCAGAGGCGACTGCCATTAACTTACCGCACTTCAAAGACAACCACCCACAGGTTATCTTAAGTTCTTGGGCGATGACATAGTCCTCGCTTATGTCCTTCCGCAGTTGCTCCACGTCGTCTATAGGCAGCGCAAGCGGAGTCTGCTACGGCGTCCGTGGTCTTACTTGCTAGGGCAGCCTCATACCTCCTATGGAACTTCTTTACTTCCTCTTCCGACAACTTATTAACTTGCTCATGGGTAAGTTCCTTGCCTATCATTTCTTTGCACTTCCCAGAAGACACGAGGATGTTAAGTTGTTCCTTAAGGTTACTTTCATGTAGCTGCGTGGGGACTTCATCTATCAACTGCTCAATCTCCACATATGTTAACGTCATACGGAAACCTTAAAGAGAAGATCATCTTGGAAAGTTGGTGCGTCTTTAAATGCCGCATGTATTCATGCAACTGTTCCTTGGATATCTCGCCGCCGTAGTCGCTTAAGATGGTTTCCAGGTCAGACTTGCTCGGAGTATAAAATACGACAAGGGAGCCTATGTTTTCACTGAAGGGCTTAGAGACGCTGGTAAGCTGCTGCGAGAGCAACCAAACGCTAATATTGTCATGTCTGCCGCTGAAAGCGAGTTTAACGAGCTCCGACGTGCGTCTTTTTACGTCGTCCCCACAGGCGATGTCATCCAGTATGAGGAGTGTCTGTGTATCTTTAGGGAATTGTTTGTGCCAAAACTTAAGGTGGCTGGATAACTCGTTAGGGTCTAAGATATCTACAAAGAAGTTGTCATCTTTTACGCCCACGCCCGTCCAGGTGCGGTTATTCACGTAGGTGGGACAAAGTAGCACGATATAGTCGAAACGGTATCTAAAGGGTCCTAATAGCTGCTCTACCACGAATTGGGTCTTTCCGCAGCCGGTGGGTCCTACTATCAGAGCGTTACAAGACATGTGATCTGGGTTCATATATTTCAGGCAACAAGTTGCTTTCTAGAAGCAAATTTATTTGCTGATATATATGGAGCCCGTGGAAGCAGTCAAAGCAATGGTTAACGTCGTCAAAGAAAAGTCAGACCTGGAGAGGACGGTCGAAATAGACATTTCCGATTTAGCGGCATATGAGCGGAATAGGCATATACTAGCGGATAAGCATAAACCAGCGGAATAAGGCTAGAATCATCGTTATGACCAGATAATTCAATAAAATAATGAAACAGCTTTTAGTAGACCGGTTCTATTTAACTTAAGGTATTGCACAATTAATATCTTTAACACTACCTGTTTTATTAGCTTAACTGACGAGCAGTGTGCTCGAGAATAAGATCTCGTCCCGTTGAAACGCATTTATATAAAAAAGTTGCGTTTATAATATACTAATGTAAATGCTCGCCCTTAAATTTATAAAAGGACTAAGAATGCTAGCATATAATGTAGAATACCACGACGGTTATTATTTTCGAGAAGTTTTCCTTCTGCATGGACACGTACGTATCGCTAACATATAGTTGAAATGTGGATGCCTACTGAGATTGTTCACTGCCTGTAAACACTTACTTCCCAACTCTGTACCCTCTCCTCTGCGGGGAAAAAACAGGATTTTATTCAAGTTCTCTGTTAGTTCTTCTACAGTGGAAAAGGCTGTGCACATAACCAATGC
The DNA here is from genome assembly GCF_029948245.1 of Actinia tenebrosa. Classification (NCBI taxonomy): domain Eukaryota; kingdom Metazoa; phylum Cnidaria; class Anthozoa; order Actiniaria; family Actiniidae; genus Actinia; species Actinia tenebrosa. Next base: position 924,415 of record NW_028292570.1, read on the forward strand.
GTTGAAATTCAGAACAAAACAAGATATTTGAGAGATTCAGTAAACCTCTCGTTTTTTCGACAAACATTTGTGCTACGCAAACGAAAAAAAAGCAAAAAGAAGTTGAAAAGCTTTTCAAGAAGCAATAGATAAATAATGAAATAACCTTTGTCTTTGCTGAGAAGGTTTCTAAAAGGTACTAGTTAAATTACAGGGAAAGAACAAAAACCTGCTTATGCCGGCCAGAAAAAACGTGATGCTTAATGTCTATTTATTAATAACGTGAACAGAACTCATAAAGCCTATAAGGTGCTAGTCTTCATCTGACGAAGAATCTGTCACGTCAAGACCATGGACTGCCCTCCAGCTTTTTAATGCTTTCTGGTGCTCTCGTGCAGCACTTTGGGCCGCATCAAGAACGGCGGGGATTGCTTCGAGTAAGCTGTCCAGTTTTTTCTCTCTGGTGACCTGGGAGTTCCTAGATGACTTCAGCTTTTTACTTGACTTTGAGCTTTCATTGAGAGGTCTTTTCCTTAAAGGATAATAGCAAAATAAACGAGGTTTTATTATAAAATAGGTTTGAGAAACGTTCAAAGTAATTCTGTCTGCTTATAAATTACCTGTCTTCCATCCTCTCGCTTTGTCTTGTTTTCTTGATTCGTGTAAGGATGTCAGCAGGGTCGTCATTTGGTTCGTTCTTTTCTGCATCTAACACATAATTTGTTTCGCGATCATTGATAGCTCTGCAAATGTCTTCAACTTCTTCAGTATCTTTATTACAAGTTTCTTCCACACTGGATGCGGACGAGTATTCTTCATCAATTATTTTATTTGACGTGCTTGCTTCACTGGCATTCCTACCAGGAAATAAAAGAATCATCGCACTCCATATAATACCGTTATTGAGAGTCCTTTCTTCTTTGGTCAACAGCATTCTTACCTTGAAGGAAGAGCGTTGTTAAGCAGTTTAGTAGCTCTCTTCCTTAATCGCTCCTGCAACACTTTGTTGGAATTTCCTTCTGCCAAATACTGATCACCTGCTTCTCCCAAAACCTCAACATGCCTTCTCATAAAACTCAAAACGCTTTTCCACTCTCTTCCACATGTTTGCACAGCTTGAAGAAGAAGAGTATCTTCGACTTGAGTGTAGTTTTTTCTTGGTTTTCTTTGCTTGTTGTTGTCCATCGCGCCTTTCTCACAGGATTAAGAAAAGTGAAAAGAGCCCTAAAAATTTGCACACGTGCACTGGTCGTAATGTTTTTTAAAAATATTTTTGTTTGGTTTCGTGATTGCGAACGAAAAAGTTGCATATATGTTTAATACACTACCTGTTTGCGTCAGTCAGCAATGGATGTCCCACCTTTCCCAATGTTTATTGTAATAACCCTGCTGTCTATCTTTGCAGCTATAGAACTGAGTCTTCAAAGACCACAACGTTTGGTCCCTTTATTTCCTATGCATGTAATAGGGAACCTGCTCATCACACTCGTTGCGCTTGTCTCTACGGCACCAACGGGAACTAATCTCCTAGCCCGACTTTTTGGCAATCAGCTGCTTAACCATCGTAACAGTGGCAGAGTTGTTTATTGTTTAGCACGAAGACATCCACACATCTTTTGGTACATGACCGGGGAAACACTAGAATCCTTTGATGCTATCGTACGAAGAATTGGTATAGAAGTTACCAGTCCAAGACACACACCTCGGGTGCCAACTACAGGTAGAAGAAGAGTTTGTAATCTTGACTTATAGAGGTGACAAAAAATACCATTTTATGAGTACACAACTAATTGTTGACGCAGATGGTTTGGTAGTACTCCTTGTAGCTGGGTACGTTTGCTATATAGTAGCGTTGTCATGTTGTGCTTAAGTATTTCGATCTAGCTGCTATTTTACTGCATATATAAACAAACACAAACATAAGCAAAATTTAGTACTACACGTATTCATAGTAAACAAACGTCTTGCAGATTTCCGGGGCATATGAACGATGCGGAGTCATACAGACGACTTCCTGCTATAGGCCATGGAAGAAGAAGGAATCTACCACGACTAGCAAGGCTGCTAGTTGATGGGGGATACGCTAACGCCCCACCTCTTATCCATCCAAGGCGTATTGCTTACAACAGACGACAACAGAATGCCAACAGAGCGCTAAGGTCGCTTCGTATCCGCGTAGAGCACGCCATTGGATTCCTGAAAATGTACTCAGCGACCTCGGATATTTTTCGACACATGAGGCCATTTCAACCCTTTGTAATAGCAACTTGTGGTACTCTTGCTAATAGAAGGAAAAGAATTCTAAAAACACTGTAATGTTATATATGTTCTTTTTGATATACTTTTCGGAAAAGTAAAACAAACTGGCGTAACACATGTTTATATTAGTGAGAGCAGAAAAATTCCTAGCTTAATACTGTAAACAAATCTCAAGATATGTTGATACTACTAGCCCTTACTAGTCAGTTGTGACTGTTTTGGTGCGTTGAATACAACAGGTATATAATAAAGTTCATAAGTATATGACGTTTGGGACATTAGTTCTTCGTAGTAAGAGGATTGACTATTAAGGACCGTAGTAGTAAGACGAATGAGTAACGTCAGTAACAATAGTTACAAACTTTCTTACGCAGTTGTTATTTACCTAATAATACATTGTACTAGCTGAGAAAACAGTAAGATAAGGAGTTTTGAAAATTCTATTGGTTAAATCTGGAATAAAATGATGATAGCTCTTTTTAATTTATGCTATTCCGGTCGGATTATAGAATGCGGAATATACTTTCCCTATGCCGCTAAATCGGAAATGTCTAATGCAAAGGGAGGAGATAGACCGGTTGAATGGACGCGTAAAGGAGCTTTATGAGGAAATGTGCGGTCTAAAGCGCGCAGAGCGGTTTGGCGCGCTGATAACGATGGCAACGTCGTTCTATTGCGTAGTTACCTGTCTTACGCAGTGCGGGCAGGACTTCCTCAAAGACCCAATCTTGAAACTCCTCTGCCTTTGGCATCTTAGAGCTAAATATCAATTGATACAACCCAGATTCGGTTACGTACAGGGAATCTGGGTGTAAGTTGGAAGGGAGGCGATTCACCTCCCTTCTAAGTTAACTAAGTTTTATCTTGTACTTATCGCGAACGTGCGCCTTAATAGCATCCTTAGGGTCTGCGTATTCCAACGCCAGAGCTACCTCCTTCGCTTTAAAGTATAAAGTTTCGCCTTGCACTATGCATTGCAGTTTGGAGTTTTCTTTGCAGAAGTTGCGTAACATGGTATATTAGACAAATATTTTAATAAGCAACGCTCTTTAGCTGATTCATTTCTACGCTTAGCTGCGCGTCAGACACGACGAAGACGTAGCAGTTTATCTTAGTAGAATCGCTGGCATGTTTGGTGTGCTTGATTTCCAAAGTGATGCCGTCTTGAGTGTTTGACAACCGCAACCCCTGACTGTGCATAGATTCATCGTTGGTGGTGCGCATGTCTATCCATAACGCATACTTATCCGTGAAGAACTCCTTTGGGGCAATTTGGTCGCCAAACTTGCGCGCGACTTCCCGGTACATATCCGCGGGCTTTATTCCCTGGGAGTAGACCTTGTTAGGCACTCCGTTGATGCTAACACCTACGTTGGTAATGTTAGGATTAAAGAATGTCTCGGAGTCACGCAATCCTGCGCTGTATGTCTTTGCGAACAGCAACATTAACCCTGTAAGGCTGCGCCTGGGAAGAATAATGCTTTGGTTGATAACCTCTTCGACGTTGTTCGTAAAGCTGAACGTCTTGTACATTACTACGTGGTCGTAAAGGAATGCCTTCCCTGCACTGTATTCCATGCCGGCGCTACGGGCCAGCTCTTCGCTGTACACCGTTTCGTACTGTAGCTCCAAGTTGGTAACGGAGTATGGGTGGACGGCTGCTGAACTTACGTCCTTTCCTTGCAGGATGTTCGTAGTATCTGCTAGGGTTACTTCGAACTGCAGTTCACTTAGCTGCCTTGGGTAGTATGCACCGTGGTTCGTGAGAACTTCGAAGTCCAACGGGATAACATATTTAGTACCATAGGCCGCCTTTATTTCGTCTTCTCCTGAGGCGCCAGAGGCTGCGCTTCTTACCTTACGTATGGCATCACTGGCGATTCCTTGTTCTATCCTTTGCGCGCGGTTGAAGGCCATCAGCCACAAATCTTTGTACGTGGTGTACGGATCGTACCTGTTCAAACCCAAGAGGGATTCCCCGGCGAACTTGACCCGCATCTTAGAGACGAGGTTCCTGCCTTCGTTATTGACGACATGACGTGCGTCTGCGGTATCTGGCTGCACCGCTAGGTCAAACCTTAAAGCCAGCGTGCCGGGAACCAATACTAGGTTATCCGTTAGGCGGGGCACGCCTACGTACAGTGTCTACCCCGGTTTTGCGCTGCTGGGGGTAAAGGTGACCCGGTGAAAGGTGCGTTCTGCCTTTAGTCCGCCAACCTGCTTAGGTAATACGTTGGGGTTTAACTTTGAGCTTATCATATATAATGGAAGTAGAAGGAACGGATTTTGACCCCCTTACCGAAAAGGCCAAGTAGACATTAACGACGAAGATTTCAACGCATGGACCCAAGGCGCGGAGACCGATCCCCTAATCTACGACGCAGCCCTAAAAAACGAGTACGGTAGTAGGTGGAAAAGCTTCAAGACCTCCTTGAATCGCATGTGGCAATCAAGAAACCGCGGCAGCCCCATCCCTGAGTACTTGGAGCTTCAAAATATAAGTGAACAGGGGGTGCGGGAAACCGCAGAGTGGGCAACGCAAGAGCTAAGGCAACGCTATCCCCGTTTCGAGGCTAACGACATAAAGCTCACAGAACGCGGAAACAAAGTCCTCATAAGCGTCAGAGACACGAGGCATGCCGACGCTAACCGTTGGACCAAACCACAAGTTCTCTTTGATGATAGTGGCTCGGTCAAGGTTAACGTGGCAAGATTGAGGGGCTTCAAAGAGGCTACCAGGAGTGACTTAGAAAGATTGGAAACGCTGAACGAAAGGGTTGCGTTAGAAAAACGCGCCGAGGAGCTACAAGAAACGTTGGAAGAAAGGGAGGCTGATTACATGAGACAAAACCGACTACTCCTTGATGCTCATAACAGAGAAACCGACGATAAAAACCAAAGAATGATGGAAATGAGAGAACAAAGAGATAATGCCCTACGCGAAAGAGACCAAGCCCAAAGAGCCTTTGATCTTGCCCTGCAAGACCTGGACATCGGCAAGGAAGAAGCAAAAAACTTGCATATCACCATAGCCGGCTCTTTGGAGGAACGGCGGCAGTTGGTTGCCGAAATCAACACAAAAGAAGAGCAAATCCGGCAAAGAGATCACGCCATCGAAGACCTGGAGGGGCAAATAGAGCGGCAGCAGGAAACAATGACCAAACTCATCCCGAAGAGGAAAGGGAGGCAGCCCAAAGGGAATCAGAAACCCTCGAGGTACGCCTTGCGGAATTACAGGCGCTAATAGTACCTTGGGATCCAACAATGGGGCTGCGGGTATTTACCTGCGCTCCGAAGATGCAGTACACAAATGCCTCTATGCTTCAGTTAATTCGAGCTAGGTTTCTTAGGCCTTTTCCTTTTAATAATACAAATGGGTCCCATGGACTGGGGTAAATCGTCTCAATCTTCTCAATAAGATTAAGGTTCCACCTACTACCACCTAAATCTGCAAACTTCAACTTACGTGGGTATTTTTGATGATACATGTCTGCGGGGTATGTCCCAGTCGGATGGTAAAGATAAATGATACCTAAACCACGCGTGGCACCCTCCCGATAACGAAAGTCTCTTTGCTGCGGCTTAAACTCATTCATTGGCCTTTTAGGGCAGCGGAATCGTAATGGTTATTCATTCTATTAAAAAGCTTCTCCCCTGGTAATGGTACATTAAGCTCATTTAATAGGCGGCGCATAGTAAAAGCCACATGGAACCTTAGAAAAGCAGTGTCAAACATATCCACGGCAACCCCGCAGCCCTTCGTAGCCGCCCAAACTGCAAAGTTTAACTGCTGCGTCCAATATTTAAGGTTAGGTCCCTTTAACCATTCTCTGGCTTCTTTTCCTGAAGTGTGCGTAAGGTTAAAATCCTTAAAGATATTCCTTACTACTACGTCAAACGTTTGCTTACCCACTGGAGTCTTCAAATGCGTTACTATTTTATCAAAGTCGTTTACGCCACCTTCAGCATCGTAAAATGGGTAATCCTGGTTGGTTATTAATAGATTCTTTGGAAAATTAGGTAGCCTTTCTTTATGCACGGGCTTTGGTTTAACATAACCGGGATGCTTGGCGGCCGCCTTTGGCTCCAGGTCCGTATTGCTGTACATTCTTTCGCCGTTGAAGTAAATCCCGTCGGGTCTTCTTTCGAACTTACTAGGGTCTGCATGCGGAAACATCTTCCTAAAGGCCCTCCAATTATCATGATGTGGCTGCTCCTCAATATCATTCCCAAAAGCGTCGTACATTAGTATATATAATGGATGTTATACCATCAGCACCTCCACTTTATCCTGAACTTCCTAAGGAACGTAACGAAATAAATGCCGAAAACTTCAGGCTTAATAAAGCAAATCTAATACTGGCTTACTTGGAAGGGCAGACAAAACACGACGAAAAAGTCAGAAAAAAGTACGCCAGAGCCCGTAGCACGCTACATAAGATTGCGATAACTTCAGGATCCATATCCGTAGTGTTAACAGGCTCCGGCGTTGCTACTTCGCTTACCGGACCCGGACTAATTGTTGGGGTTCCTTTGGCCGGCGTTGGGGCAGCCTGTGGTATTATTTCGGCTGTTGCTACGGGTATTATGAAAAAGCTATCCACGAAAATATCAAAACACGACACGACAATAGCTCTGTCTAGGGCTAAAGTAAATACTATTACCGATCTTGTCTCAAAGGCCTTGCGTGACAGAAAGATAGACGACGTAGAATTCTCGCTTATTCTGGCCGAAGAGGAGAAATACGAGAAATTAAAGACGGACATAAGAAACAAAAAAACAGTCGTAAAAGATCTTTCCGAGGAATCTCGCAAAAAAATCTACCAGGAGGCAAAAGAAGAGCTTCAAAGAAAGCTTGCTCAGTAAACATCTGCTTTGAAAAAAGCAAGACAGGATTTCATTTGCATATTGAACGACAGTCTGGAAATTATGCGTAATATAAATTATTTGGTGAATTATTACGCGTAATATAAATTCAGTGAATTATTACGCGTAATATGAATTATTTGGCGAATTATTACACGTAATATGAATTCATCGTATGACCTTATTTGGCGAATTATTACGCGTAATATAAATTCATCGCATAAATTACGCGTAATATGTTATTGTCGCCTCGGAATCCATCCTAATAGGGGGTGGTTGGGGTCTATTTTGTAAAATATTTCATAGATTACGTCAGGGTAATAAGGAATATCCTTATCCAACCGACAAAACATCCACTCAGCTCTTGTCATATCAGAAACCTCGGGAATAGACTTGCCGGTAATTTCAGACAAAAGATAGGGAATAGCCTTGTAATATTTCCCTAGCTTTAATTTTTTCAGCGTTTTCCTTAAGCTTTGTGGTGTTGGTTCTTCTAAGTGCTCTATGATTTTCTGCTTTACTTCGTTTTCTAAATATACCGGTCGATAACCTTGGATATGACTCATCCAGTCCCTAAAGTATTTTATTCTCTTATAAGGTGTTTTCTTACGACCTCCATTAGCGTAATACTGCTCTCTGGTAGCATTTGGTAAGGCATTGCGAATGTTCTTACCACACTCGTAACACTGTGCTGACGTGTCATCTTCTATTTGCATTTTTTTACCACAACAAATATACTTATTTGGTTTAGTGGGTACAAACTTGGGTTTCAGGCACTTTACACAAAAGTCATGAGCAAACTCTTTACATTCTTCACACTCCATATATAGACTAACATATTTAACTACATAAACACGGGATGCGGGTAATAACGGCACGAATCGAGGAATTCACTTTAGACGGGTAATCCTCCAGTGGTCACTGTTTTGGAATCCCCATCCCCTATACTACTACTCTGGAATACGTCATCAGAGCCTTGCATAGATTTGAACGGCCAGGAGCTGCCGCTAACACGAACGTTATACTTTTAGATACTAAAACATAAGGAGGAAGACGCACAAATGTAGTTAATAACGGGAAATAAAAGTAGTATTTTCGGTATTGGTTTGGGTACATTTTTAAAAAGAACTCACAAGCACACACAGTATTTATTATCCCGCCGCCAGTTGTCACGCAACGCCTTCTCGGTTTTGTGTAGATGGCCGTCACTACACCTAGAATTCATGATTTGTGTAGCGGTAGGGAGCAAATGCTGCTCTTTCTTCAGAAAAATCCCTCAAATTTGCTAAGTATTGATGTCTCAAACGGCTTATAAAAGATTTGAAAAATATTCTTTTAATTTTGGCAGTCATTTACTTGCTAATTTATGCAAAAACGATTCTTTCTGAAACAGCGTATTTAGGCATATTTGATCGATCGTAGAAGCTTAAAAACACATTTACCTAAGAATTTTTTTTCACAATCTTGAACAATATCATCTTGACATCACATACAGTGAAAATCTCGCTTTTCCGTTGTATTGGCCATGGTAAAATTCTCACTTATTTTGAGGGTACTTTTAAGCTCAAGAAAACTGTGTCTTGCAAATAATCCTTCCAGAAATTCTTCGTTACAGCTACATGTCTCCATTTCAGCTTTTTACCGCGACCCAGTGGTGAAGCGACAAGGGCAATTTCAAAACTTTGAAAACACAAATGAAATTAATCATTAATTTTTAAAGCGAGGAGCTATACGATTACCCGTTTATCATATGTAAGGCAAAATTCAACGAAAAAATCCATTGATCCTGAACTATCAAATCGAATGTAGTTATGGTTCAAACGAATTTCATTCAGAATAGACCTTATTCGTGGTGTGACAATGTTTTCCCAATTCAGCGTGATAAACCTCTGGGGGAATGAAGAGCTATTGTTTTGAAACTCAACGGGATATCATCGTTATTCCTTTCGTATCCTTTGGGATACTCATAAATTTTTCGAAGAGTAAAAACAAAAGAAAATGAATTCCCTGGCGGTTTGTCACGCTGAATTGGGAAAACATTGTCACACCACGAATAAGGTCTATTCAAACATAAAAGATCGAGTCAAAAATCATAAAAACATGCATAAAACTAGATTCCTACCAACAAAGTTCTTAATCTAAATCAGAATCCAAAGGAAGAAGCCGATTAGAGTGGCGTTTTGAGTGATTAAGTCCAGACCAAGATGACTGTGCTGCCAGCCCAGCGATCCAGCGATGCCGTTCAAGATGACAGTGAATTTGTAGACATTTCGGATTACTTGAATGGTCTTTCCGAGATCCATTTACGGAAAACATTAATCCATACACTTGTACACTTTCTAGTGTTATCATTTTCGCTTGAACTTTTTATTTTCATGGTTTCTTCGCCTGCCTAATTATGCAAAAACATGAAGCCATTTTGGTTTGGAAAAAAAAAAAAGTTTACGGTTTGCAAGCGTTGCTAGGCAACTGAGCAACCAATTATACTCTAGTATTTCGGCCCCGCGAATTACGGAAAAAAAGCCCTCCTTCATTAGCCAACATTGGAAAAACTTGCCCATACATTTGGAATATTTGCTCTTTTCGGTCTTTTTCCTCTCTTTCCAAACCAAAAGGTTGTTCTCAAAAGTAAAGTAATATAGCACAAGTAAACTGCGTGACAAAACATCTATGACCCGTAAATCTTCTGTCCTTTCGCTAACTACCGTAGTCAGCGTGTTTTCGAGGCTATGAAGCCTAAGAAGCCATAAGAGTCGAATGTATAGGCAAACAGATAGTATGGGCTTATAAAATCAGCAGAAATAGGGTTCTAAATTTTAACAAATTCCTATGAATTATATATCAAAATGTTCAGGAAAGCCCAAGGTTTTCAAATCCACTTCTGTTTTTTTTTTTTTTTGACAGGTTCTGTTTTATTTCAAGGAGAGACGATTTTCTAGCTTGACCCCTGTCATGCATTTTCTCTTGTAAAATACATCCAATAGCGTACATCCAACTCAAAAAGTACGGTGTTTTTTTTTTCAATAGAATTCAATCTAAACCATATAATACAGTCCGTGAATAGTTGAATTAACTGAATCCACTTCAGTTTTTTGCCTAGATAGTCATTATTTTGAGAAAAGATCCAAAAACCGTGTTTTTGAGACATAATTTGTATGGGCTCACATGAAGGGGCGTGAGCTTGAAATCGTAGCTGACCAAATGTTAACAGATTGTTTTCTGATGCATCTTCGAGTAATTTTGCCCTGTATTTGATAAACTCTGTAATCGCTTGATGCTGATAATTAGATACAAATTGAAAGATTTAGAAGGAAAAAGCTTTTCAAAAACCTTTGCCAACTTCGCCAACTTTGGTCGCCATTGTACTATAATTGTGCGCGCAGACTTGGTCATCGGTTTAATTCGTTAGTTCAGTCGTGCGCATGTAAACCAGGTAAAACCAGTTTGACTAGCCCCAAATCTTTGGCGACGGCGACTTCACAGAAAAGCCAAGAAAAGTCTCCTTTTTTTCTCCCGCCCGTAGAGGAGGTAAAAGGAAACTCTGCGCGCAGGGTATTTTTTTCCAGTGGATTCCCTTTTGTTTGTTTTTTTCAGTACAATTGTCAATAAATGAAATCCCAAGTAATTTACCGAGCTATTAAGCATTTGGTGCATCAAAGCATAGTTAATATTAACTATGATCAGAGATCAGGTGGTGATTGGTTGATTTTGCACGTTTTTCCTGGGTATACGCAGTAGCAAAAGTATGTCACTATTGATTTTTGGCTTAATTGTGTTCGGGAAGGAGAAATGATGTCATAATTTATAAATATTTTATCGTGAAAGCGAAACAGCAACGATAACAGAAACGCTTTGTTTTGTATTTATTTGGCTAGAATGGGAAGTACAGCTGGCATAGGTTGACAGGGGTTCAATTCCCGGACTTGGTGTCCTACATAAGTAGAGTTGCTTATTGTTCTTGTCTGTGCTTCGGTCAGTAGTAGTGTAGGGATGGCACGGTTGATTTTGCACGTTTTTCCTGGGTATACGCAGTAGCAAAAGTATGTCACTATTGATTTTTGGCTTAATTGTGTTCGGGAAGGAGAAATGATGTCATAATTTATAAATATTTTATCGTGAAAGCGAAACAGCAACGGTAACAGAAACGCTTTGTTTTGTATTTATTTGGCTAGAATGGGAAGTACAGCTGGCATAGGTTGACAGGGGTTCAATTCCCGGACTTGGTGTCCTACATAAGTAGAGTTGCTTATTGTTCTTGTCTGTGCTTCGGTCAGTAGTAGTGTAGGGATGGCACGAGCCCTTTTTTGGACGGGGAAGGGGACGGGGAAGGACGGGGAACATTAATTATTCATCACATATTAGCATAAAACGACGGGTAGGTATTGTTTCGGATTACCATGACGACCAATTGACGTCATAAGACTATTGTTGACCTGTATGAACAAGTCTTTGTTTCGGGAATGGTGGGCCAGTGATGGGCACTGATATTAAATAGTTGCTCGGGTTGGCTTATTATGTAGAAAATGGTTTTATTTCTGTACTGGGAGGTTGGAATGTCGGTATAGTAATGAATGTGGGTGAGTGAAGGTCTTTCTTTTTAAATCTCTGCAACAAGCTTCAATATTGTGTAAACTGCTGCAGCATTATGCCCAAGCTCGTCTGAAATGAGGACCCTGCTTTTGTGTGTCAAGTTTCTCTCTTCATCTGTAAAGTAAGATACCCCTGGGTGCAATGTTACCATTGTCGGGTTCCAGTATGGTGACTGTACCTGGTCTGTGTTTTGGCAGCTGTAGGTTTCCGCAAAGTCCATTTGAACAATGACGTGATTGGCTGGGAGATGACTCTTTAGCTGCTCGAGGCTCCAGTATTTGGCTTTAATCCTCTCAACGTACCCTTTGAATTTTTCGATGTCTTTGTTGAAGCTGCTTTCAAATGCCTTGTTCTCTTCAAAAGCAAGATTTTGGTTTTCTTTTTACCTTCGACTTCAACACGCTTCCATTGACTAAGCTTGATCTGGTTTGGAAGTTGTTGAATTATCTCTTTTATTCTTCCTGTATCCATCTTAACAAATGTATCAGCATTCGTGGAGATGGCAGCTCCACAACCTTTCATTCCCTTTAACTTCAGTGCCATGTTCTGGTGGTATTGGCACAAACACGTGAAGCGAGATATAAAGGAGGTGGGAATTATGTGTCTGGGCCTCCTACGACAAAAGCTAGGACGACTAACGGCAACAGAAGGATTTTTCGTGTAAATTGTGGAGATAATCGTTGAGGTAGCGTTTTTGCATTTTCACTCCTTTAGAAGTGTTTACAAAATCGGCTTTGCTGGGTATCATTCTTGAGTTATCGTCTATCTCCAAAAACCGATTGCCTTATCCAGTTGCTTCTATTTTTCTTGTTCACGGCTTCTTTTACGGTATGTCAAATTCTCATTGCACTTACTTAGCAGGTTTCTAGGAAGACCTGTTGCTCTACTTAAAGCACTCATGGCACGGTACTTTTTGATAATTTTCCCTGCAACACAACTTGCAGTTAGACCTTTTCGAACAGCTTTGGAATGAGGACCAGAACCAGTTTTGCTTCTGGACTGTATTTCTTGTGCCATTGCTTCCGCAAAGACTAAATGCTTTCTAACAAGCGGTGGCGTAGTTTTCGGGCTCATACCAGATTTTCTAAGAATAAGATAGGCTCTGCTTCTGGGTGTATTACGGGTTTGCTCGGATTGCTCGGCTCGACACCGTGTTTCTGTCCTTTCCTGAGGCTGAGACTGGCTTTGCTCTTTGCATTATTTGAATCCTCTTTTCCAATTTCCAGATTTTACATTGAAAGGTCGTGTTGGTATTTTCAAGCTTACGAATTTTGTACTGCGCCCTTGTAACTTCTCAACTTGTCCTTTTCCTTTAGCTTGATCTTTTGTCAAAATTAAATTTCCCAATAAGTGTTTCACCGCCTTGTTCAAGGGAAGTGCTTGGGTTTGAGTGATCGTCTTCCCTTGGATGGTTCTTCGCTGCTGCCCTTCTCATTTAGAATCGTCTGGCTTTTTCTCTATTTTTTGCTTTCCTTTTTTCTGCTGTTTTTTTATCTAAGAATGGTGAAGGAATGTAGGATCACCTCTTTCGCTCATTTTCTTTATTCTTGAAACATTCGGGATTGCTTTTTTTCTTTCTTTCTCTGTAAGCCTTTTGGATCTCGGCTCTACTCTTGCCAACTCTCGTTGCTAAGATTCCTCCTTTTTCTTTTTTCCTCTGTCTGTATTTGCGTTGGATTTCTGCTCTAGTTTTTGGGGCCATCAACTTAGAAAAATAGGCGGTCGTAAACCACATGTGTCTACTGCCAATTTAGAAACGGATTAATTAAAGGGGCACTTAGATGAAAACACCCTGATTTTGGAAACGACTTGGAAGTTGATTAAACATATTCATATGTCCCCAACAGTAGCCAAGACACATATTTTCTTCAGAATCAGCATCGAAGTTGAGAGCAAATGAAGTCATTTACTCAACCCTATTGTTCTTTTAGTTTTTAAACCAAAGTTTCTCAACTTCAAGTGGCTCCGAAGCAAATATTTATGTCAATCTGGCTTTCATAATAGTAATTGAATCATTCAAGCTTTCATTCAAGTACCCCTTAGAAGAGGTTTTACATATTAGATATGACCAGGGAAAGAAAGTAAATAAAACGATAATTATAATATTACTTCCCTGATTATACATAAAGAAAGATTTGAGAGAGAGATATATTGGTCGAGGCATAGCCAAGTGGATACCCATATTAGTTTGACTATGTGATAAGGCAAACAATGGTAATAAAAGGATATAGAGACAAAAATCTGATCTGATATTGTTTTTTAGAATATTAACAAAAACAATAAAAACTTCTCCTTTTTAGCAATCAATACAACTAACGGAAAGAGTCTGTTTGATGACCACAGCTACATGTGTCAAATAAGGGTCTTGGACGATATCATTAACAACCTCGCCAAATGATTGTGGTGCATGGATGCAAGCTTCAAACACCTTCCTTGTCGACACATCCAGACCATTAAGAGCATCAAGCCCGACTTTTCCTCCCCTTCCAAATTCTTCAGGCAACTTTCTTGCCACTTTTTCCGCTCTTGATCTTATCTTCTGTATAGTTCCCCTCTTTCTATTTTCTCAATTCTCTGATATATACTCTGATTTATGCCTTACCATTTGTGGCCATTTTTAGATTCTCTTTGTTTTTTAAGTTTGAGTTGTGGTTCGCAGATTTTAATGGTCATCTTAAGACAAAACAAAACAAATATATTTCAGTACAAATATATTTCAAAATTTGTACCTTTTTTTTTTTGCCAAGAAATTCCTTATGATCGCCAGTTATTTCAGATTTTTTGGAAGCAGTAAAATTAAACAACAACAATAACGATAAAAAAAACGACTGAAAAATCGTGCGACACACGATGGAAAAGAGAAAAGTAATCTTGCCTAGCCTTCGTGACTGTAGCTTTGTACACTGTTTTAAGTTCCTTTTCTTGATATCTCTTTTTTGAGACTGGCGTGAGTCTCGTTTTGTCTGGTAACGTCGTTCCCGACACAGATATGGATTGGTGAATTCGTAATCACCACCAAAAGCCCCTATAATGTTGTCACGAGCGGAAAAAGAAAAGGCCCTTAAGAGATCGTCATTTGCGTAACTACTATACGTTGGGTACGCGACGTCTGCACTTAAGAAGTGCAGCGCCATGTCAAACCTCCGTAAAGAAGGTTCAGGAATGTCTTGTAATATCCCACGGTGATAAATTTTACAAACGTCAATTAGCAATCTTTTGAAAATATCTATCCCATAGCTAACAGCAATAATTATGGCACCTTCAAATGCACGCCAGCAGGAAGCCGTTCTAGCTGGTTAATTAAAGAATCTTTTCCATCTTCCCAATAATGCTGAGGAATGATATTAATTCTTTCGTCATCGAAAGGTAACTTTTGAGTGTCAAATTCCATAAGTCTAGAACGATATCTTGACCCAAGAGGATCCTTCACACTTTGAAATGTAAATAATTAAACTACACGTTGTCATCAACAGGTGTCTCATCTCTATACAAACTGTACACTTTCAGAAGTTCGGTGTATTACAACCCATCACCTTCAGAGAGAACGTCCTCTGGAAAACAAGCGCAAATTTCTAGATAAGTGCTGTGACGATCTTGTTGTGGTCTCAATGTATTATCTGGAAACCTCCTGTTCGACTTTACCATTGAATTTATCGCAGTTAAAGATTTCGGTATCATTCTAATGGCTGGAAAAAAAGTGGGGAAATGGAAACGTTAGTTGTGGAATTAAAATATATAGTATGGCACAACATTCACTGAATAGGCTATTAGAGTAAGGCCCTACTGTATAGCACCCTTCCTCCATGGTATGCAAAGTTGTCCTAGTATTGGATATCGATTCACACGCCAAATAATTCGATTTCCCTCAAGTACGAAAGAGAGTACAGCATCAACATTTCTTAATAGCAAGATTACATCATGACTATTCTTTTCAATGACATGTCCATATTCTTTGATCTATTTAGCAAGTTCTACATTCTTCTCTTCTCGCTCCACTTCTCATTCTCCATCGACCCTTTGACGATCAAATGCATACTTTCATACCAGAAATTCTTATAAATTTCAAATTTGGAGTTTATCCAACACACCTTCGTCTACTTCTGTTTGCGCATTTTCAAAAACGTCATCTTTTTGTGGCAAAGGTCTCTGCTTAGTGAGGGATGTTTCTGAAACAAAACTAGGTTGGGAATTAAAGTTTTGACTTTGCTCAGACAAATCTGTTTCACTACATACCTGAGATAAGTCTTCCACTCATCATTGTTAATGAGTATATCCGGCAACTTCTGATTTCAGTTTGGGTAGCATGAATATTGTTTCAAGATTTCTCTGCAAACGGTCTTGCCATAGCCTCGCTTTCTGGTCCAAATTGAACAATGCCATCATGCATGTGCCTTCGTAAATTTCAGTGACTTCAAACCTATAATCTAAATACAACCTCAAAGCGGTGTGAAGGAACTCGCAACTAACAACCCCATTACTTTGGTGACTTGTTCTTCGTGAACCAAAAGAATGAGTGCCTGTAGTCCAAAAGCTGACACTATATCCCCGACAGCCTTACGTTTCGCACTTGGACTTCTCACACAGTACTGAGTTCAAATAACCCCTTTCAAGAGGTGGAAATAAATTCTTACATTGACGAATCCATCCCAGGAAAGCCATAAATATTTCGAACCACCACAGACCGTTCAAAGAAAGTTCACAGCCCAACTGGTAATTGAGTTTTGTAATCCAAAGCCAAAATCAAAATTCTTTTTAGCCCAATGCTGTTGGCTAGCATTATAAATATAAGTAGATTAGTTTTTTTCCTGGAATGTATACAATGAATGAATCGACTATATTTAGCATGAGTTCACGTCCCTTACCTTGGTTCACAAAAATTACCTACCTTCTATTTGACTCACTACCTTATGGAAGTGTTGATGTTAAGACTAACTTATCGGGCTTCGGAATGGTCGAGCAAACACCTCAGCTTATTATCGGATATTGTCACTGGAAGTTCATCATAGCAAACCTAGGGGGAATCTAGATTTTAATATAAATTTGGTCTAGAACCTTTCCTATCTGCTACACGAAATAAAAAAACTCAAATCTAAAAACTGTCGTTCGTTCCATCTTCCACTCCCAACTCTACCCCTGTGAAATGTCAGTTCTTGTCAGTTCTCGTGAAGGTAAGCAGAAAATAGTTCTGTTTTATGTGTAAATGTACGATTTGTTCTGTTTTTAGTATACAAACCAATGTTTAAAAACTGATCCGCCATCTTTGTTGAAAAGAAAACCCTTCACCTGGCTACTAAGCTCTTCCATAGTCCTTTTTCTTAAAGAGCGATACAGAGAGATACGACACTAAATGTTTGATATGTTAATTTTCAATTTAATTAATTTTATTTTAAGATACTTGTCGTGAGTTTTAAAATCTTACTTTGTTTTTCTATCTTCAGAACTGCTGCTGTAAGGTTTTAATGGAAGACACTGAATTCCCTTTTTCTTCTGTCAATTCCTGAAGCGCTAAGTGTTTTCTCCGTACAAAACTGCCTGCAGCAAAGCCAGTATTTCTCTTGTAAGGCATTTTTGCCACATTCTGTGGTAAAGAATACAAAATCCAATGAATATTCTATGATAATGATGATAATAATAATAACAATAACTTTATTTTTATATAGGGATGTTTCCATAAGTTCAAGACCACTTTACAACTGATAAACATAAAACAAATTCATATTCAAATTCACAAACTATGGTATAGTATTATATAGTTTCTTGTACATATGAATAACGGTCAAAAAAAATTACCTTCCTTATAGTACACTCAACAAAATTACTCGAATCTGATTGGTCGAGAGGAGTACAATTATAGCGTTAATTGTACTCCGTAGGAGTACCGAATTAAGTCGCTATGGCAACACGGCCAAAACAATGTCAAAACAATTATTTTTTATCATTTTGTATTTTAAAAAACATAAATAAAATTATAAAGCCGTAAGAACTAATCTTTTTTATGTATTTCAGTTGCGCGATGGACTGAAAATCGGCCGCTAAATAGACAAAGATGAACGGCGTCGCTTCGCATTTTTTACTGAAATTTTGTTGAGTGAACTATACAAATTAATTTCCAAATTACCTTCAATATGCTCTTGCCTTTTTAAAACTTTAAAAAGAGTATTATTAGCATTTTGCAATTTTTTAAAATGATTTTTTTGTTTGTCAGAAATTAATAGTGGTGGTGAGAAGTATTTTTAAAACTTGTTATTTCACTCTTGCACCCCCACCCCACAAGACGTTTCCTTAAAAGTACAGTGTGTGGCCCAGTATCCTGCCACTTCAGCTAAAAATCGCTGTAACTCCCTTTTATTAAAAGCTAATGCATTGAAACATGTCCAAATTATCCTTTAATTACCGCGTTGTCTATCAAGATAATACGCATTCTAATAGGAAAAGCAAAGCAAAAAAATTTCAACCAGAACTAATAAAACGCAATATGACATATAACAGTTGACATATCCTTATGCACCCAAGCTGTAACGTGACGACGCAAAAAAAAGTGATCTACTAGCGCACTCATTAAGAGAATTTCTAAACAACTCAAAAAAACCGCAACATTTAAGTGATTTAAAATGTTCAATAGCAAAATTAAACAGCCGCGCGCGCAATATGCTCATCTTCAAATCACGAAATGCGTTGCGATTATTTCATGAAAATAATAAGGTATTATGTTTATGTCTCTTTTAGGCATTTGACAGGTTTATCGTGTGAGGTTCTTAATTTGTGCTTCATGGATCGGCAAACATTAAACGCAACCTATGATGATATTTGCTTTCAAGAGAAACGTTCTCTAACGATGACTCGAAATCGTTTGAAAATTGTTTGAAAAAGTTTTTTCCTCGATTCTCATTGCTTCCTTGGTCTTTTGTTTTCTTTGTCCTTTCTCTTCTTTTCCTGAATTTCTTGTTTTCTTTTTTCTTTTCGAGCTTTATCTTCTTCCGCTCTCTTCCTTCTTTCTTCCTTCATTTCTACCCGTTCTTGGAACTTTTTCTGCTTGTCTGCTAGCTCGCGCTCTTTCTTTAGTTTCTCATCCAAAAGGATCTGCCTTGACGCGGGCCCGCTGACGAAATTTGGAATAGTTCGCTTTACATTCTTTCTTTTTGGAGGGCCTTTTGCTTCTAAGGTAGCGTATGTCAGGATTTCTTTCTGCAACGTTCCTGATCTGGAATCGCTCAGTGGTTGAGAAGGCACAGAACATAAGGCCATCCTTTCCTTTGGCTTTTCTGTCGTCGAAGTGCTGGCCTTAGAGAGATTGATACTAGAGTTGTCAGGAAAAGCCTTACGATAAAGCTTTTGCCAGGCGTTAAAAGTCGGGCTGCTTTCGATATCATAATTGTCTTCAACCCGACGGCGGTACTTGTCTCGAGTGGGCGTTACCAGCACTCCATCTAATTCCTTAAACGCTGCATGTGTCGCACTTTCATTAACGGCTGGCGCTGAATTAGCTTCTCCAAGAGTGTTCGTCGCAGCGAGTAGACTCTTTGATACCTGGCCTCTGTCCAAAGGGTATATACCCGATTTTCGAAAAGCAACGCTCAGAATAGTTGGAATCATAACCTCTTCCCAAGTAGGTTTAAACACAGCACAAAAGTTTTACTTATTGATGTCGGCATTCGGATTTGCTTGGTTAAAACGCCTGAGTGAGTTATACCAGCTTTTCTTCATTGGGCCGAAGAGACTTACGTCAGCTGGTTGCAACATGTGTCGCGTTCTTTAAAAGAGCATAAATATGAACACCATTATGTTCTGCTAACTGAAACGTTTCCAGATCCAAATGTGAATCGTGGCTATCGATAAGCAACACAACGGGTCTTGCTGGTGGCAGATTGGGTATAAAAGGTTGAAGTGTCCATGTAACCAGATGGTGTGACATAAAAAACACTTCCTTGGACCCCTCCCTCAAGAGTCACAGGTATCCTCTTCCCTGGGAAGATAAAATACGGTGGCATCCACTGGTCACACGCGTTAAAACAAGGCAGCATGGTTATGCGCTCACGGTTTCCTGTGGTTACTTGATACGGTGCCTCTTTTTGATTTGATGGTCCAAGCACGTTTCCAGTACGCCCTTGCAAATCAAAACCAGTCTCATCAAGATTTCCCACAGATGCGCTGGGGAATCTGTAAGCCCTTTCTCTGTCAAAAACATTTCGAACTCATCAAACCAGCCATTAACATCCTCCTTTGTGATTCTCGCTCGTTTTATCTCAAGAGGGCGTGCCTTGCGGAGCTTCACTTTGGGGTTACGGCTAAGAAAGCTTCTGTACCACCTACGCCTGGACATATTATCTTTGAATGGAGTAGCCCTACCGTCCTTATCCAAAAATTGCTTGACTGATAGAAGGAACCCTTGCTTAGACATTCCAAAGCCATGGTTTGACACTTCAGTCAACCATTCCGCCAAAAAGTTCTCAGTTTTTGACAACACTGAAGGGGGACCCCTGCGCCTATCAAGTTTTACTTTTCCATTTGTACTATCACTATACTATAGTGTTTGCCTGTTAACACCCCATTTTTTGGCTGCTTTCCTTATGCTCAATTTATTTTCTTCCACATCATTCATAGCGTCGAGGAATAATTCCAAGCGGCTCTCTTTTACACTTTCGCTCTCCATACAAAATTTTCTATAACATCCGCTTATTGATATTACAATCTAAAACACAAACAAATAGATCCCAGTTTTTTTTAAAAACATTCTAATTAATTTAATACTCCTAAATGACCATTTCTATTTTAAAATTGTATAAAATTTAAGAAATTAAGCGTGTTACGAGGCCGCTTTTTTTATCTATTTAAACAGCATGAACACATTAATGCATGATTAACACGAACGCGCGCGAAATCTACAAATGTCTCACTTGGTAACAACAACTACTGTAGATAAATTAAACTAAATCCATTTAAAACAAACTTCATATCCTGCTCATATATCGCACACATTATTCACATAGCTATTATCAACTTATTACGAATATATTTCGCTGTTCATTTACAAAGCGATGAGAATGACTTATCATGCACTAGCTTATTTGGGTATCTATCGTGTTTTAATTTATTCATCTCCTGCTCTTCGGTCGTAGAATTGAAGAAATAAAACAGCCAAAGCAACATCTAGCCCTTCTACTGCTTTATCAATATCAGTACATAGTTTTAAGAACCTCTTAGCCAAAGGAATACAGATTTTTATTCAATTTATAAGACAAAGAAGAAGCTGAACGATAAACTGGCAGGAAAAAGGGCCCCCCAAGCCTAAACTTTGTCCTTGCTTCTAGAGCGTATTATTCAAACGAAAACTTATTTAATGGACCTTTTGCTCAGTTTATGAATGTTTTCATCATTATTCTTTCATCACATGAAAAAATCATAGCGATCCCAGTCGCATTTCGCATGTTTTGAGTTCATTTATAATCATTGGCAATTTCACTGCGCAGTAAAAAGCCTAATTTTAACCGTGAGAAAGTTTACCTACCTCCACTTCTCTTTTCCTCGTTCGTGAATGGGTTGGATACTGGTGCCGGCAGGATACTGGGCCAGACACTGTATCCCTTCCTTCCCCTTCTTTTTCGTTTACAACGAGCCATCCCCGTTCCTTCACTACATTTGTACTTGATATTTTTATTTTGTTTGAAAGGGAGACATTTGGGTCAGATTGAAGGATTGTAGGTTAGGAAAAGTTTCCATGGTAGGCTTGGATGTGAGGTTGGTTAAGGGTTGGGCTTGGATTTCAGGGTAAGTTTGAGTTCGAGTTTCAGAATGTATGGGTAGTTGGAATGCTCTTATCTTTCATTTTCTTCATTTTCATATTTTGGATACTTGCCATAGGAACACATCACCAGCCTGTAATGTAAAAATGTGAGATAAATAGTTGCATTAAATTTTTTATAGATAATCATATAAAATTTGTGCAGTGTACACACACAAACAAACATTCACAAAACAGAACAATATATATTTCTTGGTGGGCTTATTATTATTGTGGGGTGCGACACAATGTAAACAAAGACAACTGAGTATATTTAAATAAAGAATGTTAATAGAATACAGTACCGAATAAAAATAGCTTTACCTCCAGTTCTTCAAATTTTGATTTCCCATTAGTTGTTACAAATGGGAGATCGACTTCTCCTAGTTATGGATTTGAATATGCCGTCTTCAATATAAGGCTGAAGAAAAGATCTTAAAAAACAAAATTTAAAAGAAATACTGTTGCTGATGATAAATATATATATCTTGATTATATTACTGAATAGAAATAGCTTTACCTCCAGTTCTTCAAATCTTGATTTCCCATTAGTTGTTACAAATGGGAGATTGACTTCTCCTAATTATGGATTTGAATATGCTGTCTTCAATATTTCTCCTGTAATCCTGACAGCTTTTCTTTAGGAAGTTTGTCTTTCAGCGAACTATTGACTATTTCAGCTAAACCATCGTTGATGGCGGCCGAAGACATTCCATCAATGTCCAAAACTTGACACACATTATGGTATAAACCAGCAATTGTAATTTCTTTATTTTCACAGCCAGGATGTGGACAGAGAAATTCCATATTCCTTAGCATTTCCTCCATCAAGGGGTCCACAACCCTCCTCAGCCTGTCAAGCTAAGGTGGCCAGGCTAATTAACCGCCGCCCAGCACACGGCCTTGGATTAAAACAGGTTGTAGCAACACGCATTACATTATACTTTTCTTAATCTGAAATAAAACATTTTGCATAGTAAAGTAAATACATGTATTTATATTTATAGGATTTAAATATAATTTTTTATATGTAAATTATTATGCTTATTACAATTATTATTTATATTATAATGTATTAAATTATTAAAGGTGTTCAATTATATAACATGTACAGCCCAACCATATCAGCCTGCTTCAACACAACCACTGCTTATAAACAAGAGCATATATTTAAAAAAAGAACAAAACAATTCCCCTTTCAACATTCTTATCTTCCAGCCCATTCAATTGCAACTAAACATGCAATTTTTCATCTGTTCAACTGCCATCATCACCTTCATTTTCAATAAAACTCTCATCTATTTCATCTTCAGCAGTCATTTCTGTGTCTTCATCCTCTATCATGTCCTTGTTGAGCACTCTACCAGTTAGACTGTAGAGATACTCCACTCCAATCAGTTCACCTGAAAGCATTACGTGTGATGAAACAGTGAAGTCTATACTCAATCTGATCAATCTGCATTACAGTATTATAGTATGCACCTGTGTAGATTCCTTTTGTGTTTGTATCAGCGCACAGTTTCTTTCCAAATACTTTCTGACTTAAGTCATAGAGAGCCTCTGCAGTCCACTGTAACTCACTGGTCCACTGGCGGTATTAAAGACAACTGCAGCAGCTCGATCAGCATTCCACCGTGATAAACCTTCAAGAAGATAGGCTTGGAAATGGCTATCACTTGCACTAGTGCCTGATATGAAAATAAAACAAATCATATGAAGCAGGAAATGAGAAAACTATATCTAGCAAATATTTATTAGACATCATATATTCAAAATGAATGTGTTTTTAATTATTTTTTTTTCGTAGACTATCCTTTTTTGGTCTTAAATGTTAAAAAAGCACCTGGTACGAATTTGTTAATGTGCAGGTGGAATGATTCCAAAGATGTGGAGCATCGAGCACCTCTATAGGTAGGAAGTTAAATACCTCCTTTCATTAACGTCCCTGTCTGGACATACAGCTGGACACCTTCAGGATGCTGTAGGCATGGTACATGATGTTTCTGAGAATACTATACTTCTGCGGTTCAGTCACTCTCAAGCAGTGGTACATGCAAAGTGTCCTCTTCCTCACCTCCAATAAAAGCCTCTAGGAGAGCATCAATCAACTCTGTTGTTTTGTGTACACCATGTGTAATTCTACGACAATGTAGGGCTATCTTTGCTTTGGTTGTACGAGAAATGATGTGTGCCTCTGAGGGGTCTGTAACACCTTCATTCAGAATAGCGGATTTCTTTTAGCAGTCTTCAGCAACTCCATATCTTCTCTATTCCACTCAAATATACACTTTGATAGGTGGGCGAGAAAGACACCAAAAAACATTTTTTGCCTTTTCTGCTCCACAACAGTCTCGGTCAACATAGAACACTCAGGGGGAGGATTACCTGCATCATGGTACCGCTTTATGATGCCAGCTGCCATGGGACCAAGACCAATACCCTCACTTACTGTCAGAACACTATTTAACACCTATCTATATTCATTGCCAATATTTGTAGCCCAAGCAGCAGTTTTCTTACAGGGACCATCAAGCTTCCTAACAATCTTCTTTGTGGAGTCCAACTTCAGTATCCTGCCAAAGGTGGAGGTAATGGAGGCCTTGACATAGAAAATTCTAGACATAACATCCTTGGCATAGATTGTGAGTAGCCATCTATACTGGGGTGAAAGTGGGAGGTTCTTCAAATTCAATGCAGTTAACAAGGCCACTTCTATGCTTCAGTAAAATAATGACAATCACTCACATATTGCATTGTTCTTTGAAGCCATGTCTCACTTATGTTGTTCTGTGAGTTTTTTCTGTAACTGGGTGGAACTATTACCAAGGCCTCTTTGTGTTAACATTCTTATGACCCGCACATCACAGGCATAGTGGTAGCTGCGCAGGACAGGAAATCGTAGCTGATGACCACGATTGAGTTGTTTAACAATGTTTGAACACTAGCTGATGACTTTCCTCTTACAAGACTTGCACTCCACGTACTCTGCAGCCAG
The DNA here is from genome assembly GCF_029948245.1 of Actinia tenebrosa. Lineage (NCBI taxonomy): Eukaryota > Metazoa > Cnidaria > Anthozoa > Actiniaria > Actiniidae > Actinia > Actinia tenebrosa. The sequence continues at coordinate 948,882 of NW_028292570.1, forward strand.
GTTGTAATGGCTGTAAATCTCCAGGACCTGTTGTACCTGGGGGCATATCCCTGCGCTGGCGAGTCTTTCTTCTTACAGATTAGATGAGGGCATAACAATTTTACTCTCCGCAATTTCTTGGCATCCAAAGTAACCGACTCTGGGCAAAATATCTGTCAGGCCTAGGGGGCTGTGTGCTGATAAGGGCGGGTTGAGGAGGGTTCCACCAAAGTCTGTGAGCTCTAACAACAACAACAACAACAACAACGAATGAAAAAGGAAATGAATATACTGTATAGCATTAATAAAAACGATAAAAACATTTAGAAAAAAAATGAAAACACTCAAAAGCTCATTTACCTTCTGAAATCGAGCTCAGCCTTCCCATTCCTAACACTGGTTTTAAACAAAGCTTGAGACACCCATGCATGATGAGCTTTGGGAAGAGTCTTACTGCAACTATCAGGAAGGGTATATTCTAAAGGGTTATAACAAGAAATCATAATATAGATAAATACAAATAAAAAAAATTAATGTAAAGAAAAGTCACAACTGAAATGTTATTATAAATGTTAAAATAGTTATGATAAAACTACATTTAGAAAGTGCTCAGTCCTGAAGTACAAAGTGCCATATAGGCAATAAAAGATAGAGTACCTTGAAGACTTGTTGGTTGTGGAATGAGCTGTGGCGATATCAGCTGTTTATGGGTTTTCTGTTGCTCTGTAAGAAAATATAAGTATAAATATATTTAATAAACATCACTTCCAATACTCAAAGCATTAAAAATAGTGCTAACCCAGATTTCTTTCAACTTCATCAGCAAAGTGGCAGAGCTCTTGATCATCATCTGCATTAAGAGCGGCTGTCCGTAAAAATCAGACATTAGGTGGCAACAGTCAAAAAATCGATTTTGTTCATACTTTGAAGTTAGATACCTTATCATATAACATTAACCCCTGTGCACTTGGTTTTGAAAAATTCTTTTTTGTTCCGGAGAAATTAGAATTTTTATGCAGATAGGCAAATATGCTAATTTGACGACTCTGAAATTGAGATAAATCACCGATCTCGTGTACGAAATACAATCAATACTTGATCTTTCTAACCTAACAAACTTCAAATATGGTATCTCTATATGCCTCACAATGATTTTCAGACATGTAGCTGTAACGAAGAATTTCTGGAAGAATTGAAAAATTAAACGAGACTTACCTAATTCGAAGTTGGATTGAGATTCTACCGTAGCATTTGCAGGAATGAGGTCACGTGAGATAGCAAGCATTGAGTATCCGAGCTCAGTCTTTAAAGCGATTTTGGGGGACTTTGAAAATAAATATTCTATGTGTAGAGTATCATGGGCAACAGTATAGGGCTTGGGTGGGATGTGACCTCCTCATTTCTGCAAATGCTACGGTAGAATCTCAATCCAACTTCGACTTAGGTAAGTCTCGTTTAATTTTTCAATTCTACCTCGCATTTGCATACAATCGAAGGTCACGTGAGATTTTAAAGCTCAAAGGCTCCCAAAATCAACCACACATAGCCCAAGCAGCAACATGTATAAATTGTATTTTTTGTTCCACTAGAACATACATAGGTCATAACCCAAAGCCTAGACAGCTATAGTATGATATACTAAATCTAGACTGAATCTCAGAGAATAATAAAGTCAGTTATTTGGTTAAAACTGCTTCAGCAAATTTGTTCTCTCTATAGATTGGTCTGTCATAAAACTTTGCAAACACTGAGTCTGATCTCCACCCAGCAGTGGTCATTATGTCCTGAATGGGGACATCTGCTGCTTTAGCTGCTGAAGTAGATGCTGATCTTGTGCTGTGGCTTTTAAAGATATCAGTGTTTATGCCAGCTGCCTTCATTGTCTGTTTTAACCATCTAGATATAGTGTCTTTAGATGCTGGGCCATGAGGCTCTGCATGACAAATCAGAAGTTGTCTGGTATTCTTACGAATGGCAGCTGTTCTTGTGATATATACATTTAGCAGAGTCACAATACAAAGTCTTTTGTCTGAACTGTAACGTTTAAATACGATGGGATGCAGATGGCGGTTCTTTCCACCTCTTGCACTTGTCTGTTTAAGGCATGAGGTGATTCTGAAAGAGTATTCATCAGGCTTTACTGTCATGCTATCAAGAGATAACTTTTGTAGTGTTTGAGTTCTCTGAGCAGATATTAGTGCCATTATCATTACCGTTTTCAATGTTAGGAGCTTTAGAGATAAATCTTCAACAACTGGAAAATCCTTTAAAAAGGTGAGTACTTGTTGTGGGTCCCAGGTCTCTAAGTATCTCGGTAATGCAGGTTATATATTGAACAAACCTGACATGAACCTGGAGACTACAGGGTGGCTTCCTACTTTCACACCATCTACTGTAATGAAGGTGGAGAGTGCACTTCTTGCTGTTCCTACAGCACTGTAGCTCATCCTCTTAGAGAGCTGAGTCAGGAAGTCTAGGACCTGTTGTAGTTCAGGGTGTAGCTGGTTAACATTGTTATCTTTGCAGAACTGAACCCAAGATGAAATGTAAGTCTGGTATTGTTTATGAGTTCCCTCTCTCCATGATTTCAATATAATGTCAAGAGGTTCACCAAATACTCCTTGGCTGGTCAAGGCAGACTTGACACAAGACAGCCAATGAGTTTTAGTTTCGGATACAGAGGGTGCACTTCCTTTGGGCTGTAAGGTAGTGTTAATGTTTGGCTGTGGTTGTTTATCTTGACAGGCTGATCCTGCATCATTTGAAGTAAGCGTGGGTACCAGAACTGTGTTTCCCACTGTGGGACCACCAAGATTGCCATAACTTTGCTTAGTTGTATGTACTGAAGGACTTTCCCTATCAGGCTAAAAGGGGGAAAACAATATATCAGTTGATATTTTGCCCAGTCAACAGTAAAGGCATCAATGGCTATTGCCCCTGGGTCAGGCTTCCAGGCAATATATTTTTCAACCTTATAATTCAATCTGGAAGCAAACATATCCACTTCAGGCATTCCCCACTTAGCTGCCAGGCTCTGAAAACAAACTAAGTCAAGAGACCATTCGGTATTGCTATGGAAATCTCGGCTAGCTCTGTCCGCCTCTATGTTGAATTTGCCTGGCAAATGGGATATGGATAATGTTAATTCTCTTTCTCTACACCAAAGAATAATTTCCCTTGTAATTTCATTGCACTGAAGGGAATGTGTACCTCCCATATGCTGAATGTATGATACTGCTGTAGTATTGTCACACAGTATTTTAATGGCCTTTGCCCGCAGGTGTCCACAGAGTGCTTTGAGTGACAGAAAGATTGCTTTTATTTCTAGGTAATTAATGTGATGGTTTGCTTCTTCAGCTGACCATCTGCCCCTTGCTAATAACTTAGAACCCTCAATTATGCCACCCCATCCCTTTAGGGAACTATCAGTTTTGAGAGTTATGGTAGGTGGCTGTAAGATTACAGGATTGGGACAGTGGTCAATATCTGAAATCCACCATCTCAAATCCTCCCTGGCAAGGGGTGAGATGGTCATATCACCAACTAGGTTCCAGCCATTAGACTTTAAGGCAATCGTCTTGTCATTCTCTAGGGATCTGTAGAATAAAGGTCCATAATAGACACCTGGGAAGGAAGCCACCATAAGTCCCACTACTGAGGCAACCTCTCTTATGGGTACACGCCCCTTATGACTCAACAGAGCTTTGCATGCAATTTTAATTTTCTTTGCTTTTTCTGGGACCATGGAGACTTGCATGTTGATTGAATTTATGATAAAACCTAAAAATTGAACCTCTTGGGTAGGGTTTGTTACTGACTTAGTATCATGAACAGTGAAGCCCAGGGATGTGAGCAAGCACATTGTCTCTCTTATTTGTGTTTTGAGTACCTCAGATGAGTCAGCAAGTAGCAGGATATCATCAATGTACCCTACTAACTGGTTACCTTTTGATCTAAGTGATGCATAAACTGGTTTCATTAATTTAGTGAACACTCTTGGTGCACTTGATAACCCATTGGGCAGACAGGTGAACTCATAAACTGAGTTTGTGAACACAAATCTGAGGAACTTTCTATGTTTGTGGGCTACAGATACTGAATAATATGCATCCTTGAGATCAAGTACTGCCATCCAAGACCCTTGTCTTAATAACTGGGTAGCAGATTGTAAGGATTCCATCTTGAAATGATGGTAGGTAACATGCTCATTGAGCTTTTTTAGATTTAGGATGAGTCTGTGAGATCCATCCTTCTTTGGTCTTGTAAAGATTGTTGAGATGAATTCATCCTTACAATGAGAAGTTTTCTCAATAACCTGTTTTTTGAAGAGTTTATCAATTTCTGTGGCAATAATTTGTTCTTCACCCTTGGAAAACTGAACAAAAGGTGTTGCAGTTTGACAGGGAATAGTGTCAAAGGCTATATGATAGCCAGTAATGATATCAAGGATGTTAATATCAGAGGTGATTTGCCTCCAATTATCAACAAATTTAGTTATGTTGCCTGCCTTAAAATTTGTGGCACTTACCAGCTCATCAGAGCTAATTGGGTGTGATTTCAGGTTTATTTGGATTGTTGTTGTGGTGTTTTGGAGCCCTTCTGAGCTTCTTTCCTCCTCCAAGGTCTGTAGCCTTGGCCTCTGAAGTTTTTTGAACCCCTCTGAGAGTATTTGTAGGATCCACCACTATTGTTGTTCTGTTGCCCTTTGGTCTGGAATTTAGGTCCAATTTTATTTTCATCTCCTATATCTTTGAGCTGTTTCTGGAGATCATCACCAAAGAGCATATCTGAGAAAGGGACCTGAGGAGAGCATAGGACTGCATAGTCTTTTCCTATGTCTGTTTTCATTAGTTGTTTTCGCTGCATGTTTATTTCATAATTGACATGAGTTAATAGTGATAAAGCCTCAAGGCCCATTTCTTCATGTCCTGCAGCTGTTCTTTGTCCACACGTCCTGTCATGGAGAGGTCAGTCATGCGTGCGACTGGTATTATCCCCTTTACTAAGGCCTGTTGTATCTTATACATCTGAAGATCTCTCTTCTTGGTATGGTATACTCACAAAGTTTACGCCAGATGCCTTGGTTCACCCGTGTAGGTTTAACATTCTGGCAGTTTTCCAGCCTCTCTTGACGGTCAATTTTGTCTTTCAGGCCCTTGTCAGGTATACGATGCCTGAACATTTTATCGACTAGTTTGGCTAGCTGTTTGTTTTGAAGCTTAGCCCCGACAAGGTCGTCCGACTCATACTCTTTTTGTAGCTCTGAGAGCGTGTCGTCGAGTGAGTCATCTGAATCATTTTCGCCATCTGACAGCCCTGGCTTCAAGAGCTCATTAAGGAGCTCATTTGTGTCGCTGTCATCCCCTGTAATTTCTGAGGATGATTTGCCTTCGCTCGTGGAGCGATGGCCGTCATGGTGAGATTTTTTGGCGGGAAGATTCTCGGCATCTGTAGATTGTCGTTTAGCCGGACCTTCCCTTTTCCCTTCACGGAAGGGGCCTCTTCTTTCTGTGTAAGATGTTTAGTTAAATTTAGAATGGCTGATGTTAGTAGTTTTATCTCAGAACTACTGCCCTCTGTGGTATTTTGGTGGCTGGACTTCGAGGAGGTCCTTTCTTGTATACTCGTGTGGGCCGCAGGATTCTTAGGCTCGTTCAGGTCGTCCCCTTCCACGTCAGATTCTAGATTCACATCTTCTGGAGGTTTCGGAAGTATTGATTTGGCCGTATTGTCCATCTTTGTAGAGGAAAATTCCAATAATTGGTATTAAACTCAACGTGAGTTCTCATTTACCGACTGTTCGCTCGGACGTCAAACTCGCACTGAGCTCGGATACTCAATGCTTGCTATCTCACGTGACCTTCGATTGTATGCAAATGCGAGGTAGATTTATTTGCAAGACACAGTTTTCTTGAGCTTAAAAGTACCCTCAAAACAAGTGAGAATTTTACCATGGCCGATACAACAGAAAAGCGATATTTTCACTGTATGTGATGTCAAGATGATATTGTTCAAGATTGTGAAAAAACATTCTTAGGTAAATGTGTTTTTAAGTTTCTACGATCGATCAAATATGCCTAAATACGTTGTTTCAGAAAGGATCGTTTTTGCATAAATTAGCAAGTAAATGACTGCCAAAATTAAAAGAATATTTGTCAAATCTTTTATAAGCCGTTTGCACGCCGGGTGATCTGGCATGAAAAATCGGACATTTAGGTACCGCGATCATGCTGCAAACGGTCAGCGGCATTCTTAAAAAGTATAATGGCGGCTTGCAATAATAATTTTACAGTGGAAAAAGTTTTAGAAGAAGTTTTAGCAGAATCTGGTTCAGAAGGCAGCGAAGAAGAATCACCTAGTCTCGAGGAGGTATTAAGAAGCTCTGTGAAGAATTTTTATCCTCTTAGATCTTCGGTAGATTCGTTCAACGCTTTCCAAGACGAAGCTAGTGAAGTACTTAGGGAAGTTTACAGACGCCATCAGGTTGGACTGTTAGACGAACAGGACAAACTCTTGAATAAAACTATCAGTGTAAGACCTGCAGTTGCTTCCGAGATCAGTTTGTGGCTTAAGTCCATCAAGAGACGAATGACAGGATCACCGAAAGCCAAAAACTCCTGGTCAATTGAACTAAGACGTGGGTTGCCAAAACAAATATTTACAATCATCATCGAGGCTTGCTCAAAATCTTCTACGAATTTTGGTATAACAGTAGAGTCTTCTGTACTGAAATTCAATCAGAAGAAGCGCTTAATTCGTGATTTTTCGAAGTTATCTGGGATCAGCGCTACTGAAGTTAAAGATATGCTGCAAAAGACATTCAAAGGCAGGCGAGAGGGATGCAAAGCAGAACTTTTGGTGAACAGTGAGAAGCCTTTCATTTTAACTTACGATGAAAGAAACTCGAAAATAGTTATCAATTGCCATTATGGATACTGGAATGAACTTGGATATGGTTTTCACGATTAATTCACCAGACTTATAATAAGACATTTTATTTTATTTGTTATTATTATTATTTTTTTCTTCAAAATACTTCATTATGCAACATAGATTACATTATTATTGTCATCAGTTTATTTGATTTTCTTAGACCAGCCAAGTACAATCTATGTAAGTATATGATCATGTGTAAACACTAGAGTGCTTGCACTAAACCATGAGCAATAATTGTAATCAAATAATACTAATTAATACCAATTTTTGCTTTGTTAAATCAGTTCTCTAGCCATTTAGTAGCATCTAGTAATTGTCCATTATATCCTCTATGTATTATATCCTCTATATATGAATATTTTGATATCAAAACCTTAGATAATAAAACACATTTTTATAATATTATATATAAAAATCTATCAATCTAAGATATATATTATAATCTCATACCAATGAAATGTTAATAATAATAAACTAGATAAGAAACACATTTTTCATAACATTGTATGCAAATCTAGCAATCTCAGGAATGCACATGGTTAAACAACTCAAAGGGCCAGGCCAGGTTTATAGCTTTTGGCCTTGACACTGTCATGTATAAAAGCCATGAGCTTGTCACCACAGAAAGAACATTCTTTATCTCTAGGATCTGCCTTTTCTAGGCCACAATAGCAGAAACTATCATATTCAAAAACTCTCGAAGGTATGTAAACTTCTTTGCTTTGTGAGTATAGGCATGGTACATGGTTGTGCTCGGGCAACCATATTGCCATGATAAACTCATGTCTAAATATGTCTTTCCATCTTGTCTGATATGTGGAATTTTGGCTCAGCCTGTGCAAAGCAACATGTTTAGCTTCTCTACCCTCCATTGTGACTGTAAGGAGCCCTTGTTTGTAGATATCATACACATGCTTTGCATGCACAGGTAAAACATGGCCAATAGTCCAGATGGTTGGATTGATGGGGTAAGGAAGAAACAGCTTGTTGGCATGACAGTACTCTCTGGCTTTAGTTTCAAGATTACATAAATCAGCATCTTTGACTTCAAATCTGTTGAAGATTGAGCAGCAGTCTCTCAACCTGATGCCTATATAAACTAAAGCCAGGACTGTTTGCCTTTGCTTCTTACTATCATCCTCATGACTCAGGTGCCTTATAAGTCTCATGAAATTATGGCAAAACATCCTTGACTCCTTCCCAGTAAACCTGTATTGCATGTCCCCCTTTTTCCCTTGTGTTTTATTATACCACATCCTAACTTTCTTTGCCAGTCGGGTTGCCTTCACTTCAAACTGCAAAGCAGTTACAACTCTAGCAACACAGATGTCTTGAGGGATATCAGAAAAAGTTTGTGTGAAGGTTTGAGCTTGGACTTTCCTAATGCTTCCTTAAATAAAGCTCTAAAAAATACTGCCATGCATTGTTTTTCAGATGCAATGGTTCAACATGAGCTCTATCAATTAGTCTCCCTATAAGAGGAAGAAGTTCCTGGCGGCTCTTCTGGTTAGCAATAAATTCTGTGATACTAGTTCTTTTAGTTTGCTTTGTAACCTGTTTAGTTTCTAACTTTTTCTTGAAATTTTCCACAAGCTTGACTACTTCAACCCTGTGTTTATAACTCCATGGCTTCCACATGTGATTTTGACCCTGGCCAAAAGTCCCATGTAGGTCACCACTATCTGAAAAAGTAACATTTCCAAATGAAGAAAAAAATCTAGCAGAATTGGACAATTCTCCTCAAAGCATGGCTAGCATTTTCATGTCATTGGGGAGCTCAGAAAATTTGAATGTCACATGTAAACCCTGTACTTGAAAAACTTTGCTTTCTATATCCACAATCGGTTTGTAAACAGCTTGAACATATTTTGTAACTGTCAAAGAGGTTTCCTCACAGTTTGCACCAGACTAAAAAATTATCATTACTAGATGCAACCTTTTTTCCTGTATTGAGGAAACTAATTAGAAATGAGCAAGCTGTTTCATGCTTTCCAAAAGGCCAACCATCCCCCCCAAAAGCAACCTTGAAGTTACCTTCAGTTTCACCAAACCATCTAAGACTATCTTTCTTTGAGTTGCTTAAATAGAAGTTAGCAAGTCTTGGGAGAAATTCTCTCAGGTCACGAAAACTACCATTTATGCTAATTTCATCATCACCTGATAACAGCTCTTCAACTGGAAATACATTGCCAATATCTATAGCATTGATTTCCTTTATCAACTGATTATAAGTAAGTAATTTAGGAATCGTACAATTCCCCAAAAATTTCAGACCAGTTCGACCACCCCTTTTGCGTTTACTGGATGTCATAGAGGTAGCAAGACGCACTGCCTGGTACTTTCTTTTACCCATGACACCAGCAGAATAGTATGCTGCTATACTTCTCAATACATTTTGGAGTGATTTAGTAAAATTATCTATTTCCTTTTTTTGGACTTTGTTTATTACATATTCTGTGACTTTCTGGTTAGTCAATACATAATCCCCTAGCTCATTAATCTTACACTTCTTTTGCAAGGTGTCAAAGAGTCCATCTAGTGCTGGCCTTTTGTTGCTGTTTGTAGCTCCGTATATTTTTTGGGCCAAGTGGAATGTTTCTTCATTTCTTCTTTGGAGAGTTTTCTGGTTACAAGCAGGACTGTTTAGCAATGTAGGAGACCTGACTCTTTTTGGAACCTAAAATATCAGAAACTATGTATTATATATATTTTCATTAAATAAAGGTAGAATGCACCAAAGCAAATTATCTGAATAAAAAATACCTTAAGAGGAGGTGGTGTTGTACATGCAGATGCTTTCTTAGTTGATTCTCTTAGTTGGTTTTCCTGCATTTGCAAGATGAAGAAAATGTAAAATTTTAATGAGTAAGAAAAATTAAAAAAAAAAAAAAAAAAAAAAGATTAATAAAAACTGCAAAGTAAAATATAAATAAGACAGAAATTCGATAGTTTATCAAAAGACAAATTCCTATTAACTTTTAACAGTAATTATATCAAAAAGGTAAGGAGAATTTGAATGTAGATCACAACTCGTGTAATATATTTTTTCTATTCCTTATAGCATTTTATTCAAGATAGTCTTGTTCCTAGCCTTTCTTAATAATTCAGAAACTTATCGGCCAATAAGCTTATAAGTTTAATTTCTTACATTTATTAAGTTAATGTTTTTCAAGTCCGACACTGCTGTTCTTAACTTTCAATTCAGATTTAAGCTTAACTTAAATTCAAAAATGTTTAAAAACCTTACCTTATTTTTCAATCTCCTGACCTGCTGCTGTAAGGTTTTAATAGAAGACAAGGAATTAATTTTTTCTTCCGTCAATTCCTTAAGAACTTCGCGCTTTCTCCTTACAAAGCTGCCCACATCGAAGCGATTATTTCTCTTATAAGGCATTGTGCCACAGTCAGCTGTGAAAGAGTACAAACTGTTGTGACTATGCTATAAAGGTGGTCCAGATATATAATTATTTCTCGTTCTGATTAGGTTTGTATGAAAAATAAAAAACATACGATTCTTACCTGATAAACATGGAATCCATTATTTACCTCTGTAAGATTTTTGGATTGGAAGCAAAAAAGTTTTTTGGAAGAGAAGTCTGCCAATTTCACAACTTGTCTTTAAGAAGCCATTTTGACTCGAAGTCTGCTATCTGCAATTCGTCGATTCTTAAGTTTTACAGCTCAAGTTTGGTATCAAAATGAAGCTTAGTTCGCGTTCTTTGTAAATTTCCCGCTCTTTGCTTTGTCAAAGCTATCCCAAGAAGCTCAGCGACCCGTTTTTATATCAAAATAAGTAGTACCCAGTCTCTAGAAAAATTATCCCGGTCAAGATATCATATTTTGCTTCAAGTATATGTCCGGAAATCCGAGCCAGATGACCCGGCGTCTTGAGACATCAATACTTAGCAAATTTGAGGGATTTTTCTGAAGAAAGAGCAGCATTTACTCCCTACCGCTTCACAAATCATGAATTCTAGGTACAGTGACGGTCATCTACACAAAACCGCGAAAGCGTTGCGTGACCACTGGCGGCCATGACCATTGGGGATAAAGAGTTCTCCTCAAAAACCTTATTTTTTTGCCGGCCCAGCCACTTGAGGACTAAAACTTAAATATCGAAGCCCCTTAAACTATGCTTTCTTTTAAAACAATATCCCCCTCTTGTATGCATAACAAATTTATGTAATATAGGAATGTAAACTTTACTCTTCTCACGAACGCATCAAAAATAATAGATCGGCTCATGTTATACGCCCTCGTATTGTGTGTGACCCTTGAGGTAACATTTGTCTAGTTTCAGAGGCAGATCCAGGATATTTTTGAAGGGGCTCCAAAAAGTACATTCAATCAGTGACGTTATTTTTGAGGTCATACATACCGCTATATTTGTACGTTGTAACCTTTCAAAACGCAAACATAACAACTTGATTTGGCTTTCAATTTATAAACCTACATAAGAGTTATGACTTTCAATAGAAAATTATCTGCAATATATGGTATGTTAAAAAAGGGGAAATAACGAGTTGTAAATGGGGGTCCGCAGCCCTGGACCCCTCCGTTGAATCCGCCCTTGAGTTACGCGAGTGATTTCGGTATCGGTAAGTTATCACATGAATCCCGCTCAATATATACTCGCGTCATATATATTGTATTAATTTAGGAAACAAAAACTAGTAATGTCGGTATAAATTTTTTTTCTTATAAAACGGCTTTAGTTGAAATGGTTGTTTTTCTTGTGAAAAGATGTGTACGGACGAGTGGCGTCAACGTAGGATTCCTTTCTTTTCTTATCCTTTTTGCTGGTGTCCACGTGTTGCTTTCATCGTGTTCTGCACAGCAAGCTCACACAGTTTATAAACATCCAAGGATATGGGGTGCTGTATTAATATGGCATTCTGTACTTCCTTGTTCATTTTGTCCAGAGCCTTTCCTGGAAGCTTGTCGTCTACTTGTGCATCTATTTCGGCGGGGACGACATTTTTCTTTGGCAATCGTGAAAAAAACCACTTGTTTAGACGTGAGGAACCCATCAGAACTGAAAAAAACGGACACCATCAGAATTCTTGGCCTTCCTCAAGGACTTTGAGGAAGGCCAAAAATGCTTTCAGTTCGACCCCGTTGAGCTGCGCCACTCCTGTACTTGCGGTGGTGATAAGCGATAACAGTTTTTTTTTTTTTTTTTTCCGATGTCGTTGCAGGATCAACTTTATGCCCGGTCTGCTCACCAATGTTAAACTGGGCCATTAGATAGTCTTTCTGCATTTCTTTAAGACGCTTTCGACCTTCGTTTGATTTCATTCCCCAACCCATTTTGTGATCGAACCAAGCTAGTACTTAGAGGGTCCTGAAGGGGTAAAATGAGTGCTGGTATTATCCTTCTTTGGTGCTGGGAAAATAGGATATCATGCACTGGGATTCATAAACAAAAAACATCAAAAATGGGCTCGGGCTAAGAATAAAGGGATTTGAACTGGGATTTGAGTAAATGTTGGGCTTGTAAATGGGATTAGGAACCCCCTTCAGGACCCTCCATTTTTCATAGGAATACGCAGAGTTAATAGAGGGGAGTCCCCTCTACTAACTCTGGAATACGTCATCAGAGCCTTGCATAGGTTTGAACGGCCAGGAGCTGCCGCTAACACGAACGTTATACTTTTAGATACTAAAACATAAGGAGGAAGACGCACAAATGTAGTTAATAACGGGAAATAAAAGTAGTATTTTCGGTATTTATTTGGATACATTAAAAAAAAAAAACTCACATGCACACACAGTATTTATTATCCCGCCGCCGGTGGTCACGCAACGCTTTCGCGGTTTTGTGTAGATGACCATCACTATACCTAGAATTCATGATTTGTGAAGCGGTAGGCAGTAAATGTTGCCTTTTCTTCAGAAAAATCCCTCAAATTTGCTAAGTATTGATGTCTCAAACGGCTTATAAAGGATTTGAAAAATATTCTTTTAATTTTGGCAGTCATTTACTTGCTAATTTATGCAAAAACGATCCTTTCTGAAACAACGTATTTAGGCATATTTGATCGATCGTAGAAACTTAAAAACACATTTACCTAAGAATTTTTTTTCACAGTCTTGAACAATATCATCGTGACATCACATAAATTTTGGATAGACTATCTTGACCTGGTCGGTGCCATCTTCTCTTTTTAATGTTTCTCGGTGAAGATCGTAGTTGAAGTGTGTGGTAGCTATAATATGTCTTGAAGGGTAAAGATACAAATGCAAAATGTGAATTTCTGTATAAAATATTATTTCAAAGAAAAAATTATTTTTTATTGGGGACATGTACCATCTCCAATAGTAAGTAAATAAAAAAAGACTAAAGAGGCCAATACCTTACCTACAAAACATTCCTGAATAAGAGTAGGCAATCATTTTGGGAGCGTAGTGGTTGAGCACAGAATGAAAACCTTCCAAGGAACTAGTTTGTTCTAAAGGTGATATCTTCTTGATGCCATTTACAAGAGATTTCTTTGTTAGCCCTGCTTTTAGTTTTTCGAACGCCACAGTATCTATGAAAAATGGTGGTAAATTTTTAGTGTATGATATTTTGTTTTGATTTTCTGGATAATGTTAACAAACCTTCTTCAAGCCATTTTCTATCTTGAATGTTGTCATCATGAGCACACTTGTTGAATAATGGGATAGGTAAATCTTTGTGTCTGTTAGTTACATGGTAGAGAAATGACTTAAACTTTGCCCATATTACTTCACCATTTCCTGTCAAGGTTGTTGTGGCGCTCCAAAATAAATGGTTCTCGCAGGGCTTGATCCAATCCAATATTGCAGAGCAACCACTGATCTTTGATATCTTTGTGAGAACTTTGCGAATTTCTAAAATAAAATGAATACATTATATTTGCTTAACGCTCCCTCATATGTTTGGCAATTGCTAGTCCACAGCCTAAGAGGTAATTCATGCACTCTTGAAAGCCAAGGTATTCCATTGCTGGACTGCTTCCTGCCACATTTCTCTGTAAAAAAAATAAAAAGGCAAAGTTTTAACAAATTCATTGGTAAATGAAGTGGAATTTAAATTGTGGCAATTTCTCCTTTCTCTTAAGCAGTACCACAAAAGATCCACAAGACATATTCATATTATTTCATTAGGTTGTAATTGGAAGCTTACTTGAATTAAAGAAAATGTTATAATTGAGGAAATTGTGCAGGCAAAAATAGAGTAGGCACAGTATTTTGCACTGTGTCCCATGCTATCATGCCTGCCATCTCCTGCAATAATGATATTTTCTCCTGTTTCTTTCAATTTCTGGAACATTCTTTCTTGATGCTTTTTCTAGAACAGGTACACGGCTGGAAACAATTTACTCTATGAAATAAAAACAATAATGTCTTAAATACATAACACAGACAGGAGAGGTGAGTAATAATAATTACAAAGAACAGAAAGAAAATAAAAGGGAGAGAGGGGCAAACAAAAATACATACAACAGGGTAGGTAATACCTACCCTTTGATGTCTGACGTATGTTCTCAGTGAAAGGCAGGATAACCCCATATGTTTGAACATCTGCATAACCTTGGAAGCTGCACTTCCTGACAGCAAAATCCCAAAACATAGTAAAAAGTTTCCTGCAGCCATTCTTGTCCCTGGCATCTGAGGCTGACTTGACCAAATCTGTACTGGTTTAGGACATGCCTTGTTTTTGCAAATGGTTTGAACTTCGACCATCGTTCCCGTTTTTCTGGTCGACACAACAGGGTGGTCCGTTTTGCAGACATGGCAGATATTGAACAAAAGCAGGAGCTTGGAAAGAAACACAATGTATTTAGGTCGTTCTCTCAGATTATCCGACCAAGTTCTACAAAAAAATGAAAGACATCTCTTCATTGATCTAACAGAAACATAGAAGGTTGATCAAAGAGATTATTTTAGATGGAATACCTCTTGTCCACGTCTTCGAAGTTGTCCTCTTCCTCTGAGTCGGTCTCGTCCGTTCCAGTTTCAGGTTCATATTCTGTTGCTGAAGAGTCGTCGCCACTTCCGAAATCTGGTTCTTCTGGTTCCTCATCTTCTATATACATCTCCTCTTGATCATCACTCCTCTGTACATGTACTAACTCTTCGCTCTGGAAATTTTCATGTTCTTTCAATTTTGTGGAAATACTCTCCATGTCTAGAAAGAACGACGGAAGCAATGTTTTTTACTTTCCCGCAAGTTGTGTTATATCGTAACGCCAAAAATAATTATCTTACCCTCTTCCATTTTCCGAATCAAAGATAAATATCTTTCTTGCTTTGTCTTCAGGTCAACAATCTTGTTTCTTAATTTCCGGTTCTCGTTTGCAAGTCTTTTACATTCAAGGCACGAGTCTGGAGTTTGTGTGGACACATGATGAATCTAGATGGTAAAGGACAAAACATTTTGTAAGGGAATATTTCCACATAACTTTTAAAATGCAGTAATTATTTTGGATAAATTACCTGAACACAGATTTGTTCTAATGATTCATCAGGCACCACATTCTCAGCATCTTGAACCGGAATCGTACTACCGCAAATCGAGTCGTCACCGTCGCCGGTCGATGAACAACTTGGTTCGCTTGCAGTTTTCATAACTTCTCTAACAATCTAAAGATGTAGGAAAAAGAAGAAGCATTATTGGAGACAACAAAATATCAATTACCAGAAGGTAGCGCGAATAAGTTGAACCATACCTAAAATAATATGATTGTTACATACCTTGCGTGTTTCACGTAGATCTGAAGACGGCCGTGACGCGCTTGAAGAATCTTTTGCCGGCTGATGAATTGATGGCACTGGAACTACCCCTACTTCGTCTGAAATTAGCCTTGGAACAAACGAAATAGTAGAAGGTATATCCAGTGGTCTCCTGACAAAGTCTTCTGGACGAAAATGCTCGGAACATACACGAGAATTCGTGGTCGGACTCCACTTCGCACGTTTGGTCCTGACAAACCGAAGCCACTGTCGCCGTCTTTTCCTTGCTTCAGGAGCTTCATTGTCCTCGAAGGGGATTTTATGCAGTGAAATCTGCCTCTCTGGATCAGGAGTGTTCGAACATCCTCCCACTACACACCGATACGGCATATTTATAACGAGAATAAAACAGAACTCACCAACTACGAGCAATTAATTATACACCGTATGTAATTTTATGGCAACTTTACTGGATTCATATTGTGTCTTACTCCGGTGACGTCACAGCACAGGCTCCCATAGGCTTCCTTTTGCTTGGTCAATTTAACACAGGAAGCCCAAAATTTAATTTTTTGCCACTTTTAAAGCTCTTAAGAAGATACTTTTACAATTCATACTCGAGAATTTTATAAACGAATAGTCTCCCAAGACCTTCTACTTTTAATACAACTGTTAAAAAATTGACAAAAAATAAGCGTCATAGGGACTTTAAATGTTATTGGTGTGTTGACATCTTATGCATACACTGTAAGCAGCCATTGATATTTTGGTACAGGTATAAACTTTGGTGGTTCTTCTAATACTGGTGGTGTAAGAAGTCCTTGCTTTGATGCATCAGCAAAGTATTGCACACAGTCAAGTACTGGGAGGTTCTCTGTAGACACTTCTCACTTCGTTCAGTTGGTTAAGCAGCAGAATAGAGCTGTTGCAAAGCCTCTCTGTCTAAATGGTCTTATTACTCTAACGTCACAAATATAGTGGTATGTTAACAGTACTTGAAACTGAAGCTGATGTCTATGATCAAGCTTTTTTACGGTGCCTGTACTCCAACTGATGACTTTTCTCTTACAAATTCTACATTCCCGGTACTCAGAGGCAAAATTATAGTGACCATCAAGGTCCAAACGTTGCACATTATTTATTTTGTTGGACTTCTAAATGTTCCAAAAGTCTAGAGAAGCTGGAGAAGAAGTTATCAAAATATATGTGGTGACGCCGGTTGAGAATTGGCTTAACCATGTTCATGACAACATGATAGTCAAGTCCAGACTTGTATACCCAGTCGTCATTTGTTTCACGCTTTTTTTTTGCGTGCAGTGGCTTTTTGGAAGGACAGAGAAAAAGTGACGACTGGCAGATAACAAATTCAAGATGGAGTGTTTTAGCGTGAAAACTTGTTTACGAGAAGAAAGGCTTTTGACAGTGCATTTTTGGCAAAAATCTTCCTTGCCCTCATGAAAGTTGTAGAGATAGTGTTGTTACATATTCTCGTGATGGAATCGATCAACATTATAGGACGATTCATAAAATGACTATAACGCAAAGCAAAGAATAAAGAATAAACTTTTTCGTGTTAAAAAAAAGGTTTCTGAAGAATATAATCGAGAACATGAAAGTTGATCACGGGATTTTCGCTTCCACTCCATAGCAACAATGCAGAAAATGCTGCAAAACTTCCGACCTCCCCCCCACCCCCCAGTACCCAACCTTATAATTTTTGATAAAATATATTGGCAAACTAATCAGTAATACACCCATTCTCACTTAAGTAGGACTATTAGGGGGTTTTCTTTGACGAAAAAAAAGTTTATTGTACAGTTTTCTGATGTTATCCATGCGAAAGCTATGGTATTTGAGTGTTTTATCCCGAAGTTTGCCGGGCACATGTTGAGTTTTTTGGAAGTTACAGCCAATTATGTAACCTCACCAATTTATTGCAAAATGAATACAGAAATCGGGAAATGTTCCTTCTAACACTAAAATAGTAACGTCAAAATTAAAACAACTATTTTGTTTTTACATAAAATTGAGTTTGGGGGTTTGATGTTGGTCGTTTTTTGTGCCTTTTTTAAGGCATATCATGAAAAAAGAGTTTTGCGGTATTAATTACTGATAAAATAATCGGCTTTTTTTATTACTACTTCATATATTTTCTTTTATTCTCAAGGTTGATTAAATGAAATGCAAAAAGACCTTTGATATTAATGTAATAGAGCCTAACAATGATTTAAAATCAAACTTTAATGTATATCATAACATGTTTCAGCTGTACAGGGCTGTGCTATGTTTATCTACAGTAAAATAAGAAAGCGAGAAAAAATCTAATTTGAATAAAAAAACATTCGTTTAAAGAGACTTCCATTTCAATGTAAGCCTGTGAATGACGTTGGGTAGTTTGGGTAGCAAGAAAATCGTTTCTCTGCAGACGGTCTTGCCATAGTCTAGCTTTCTGGTCTAAGTTGAACAATGCCATCATACATGTGCCTTTGTAATGTTCAATGACTTCAAACCTATAATCTGAATACAACCTCAAAGCGGCAAGGTTCTTGAAAGAACCCACCACTAACAACACCACCACTTTAGTGACTTGTCTTTCGTGAACCAAAAGAATGAGTGCCTGTAGTCCACACGTTAAAACCATATCCCCGACAACCTTACCTTTCGCACTTTGACTTCTCACACAGAACTGAAGTTCATATGACCCCTTTCGAGAGGTTGAGAAAAATTCTTGCACTGCAGAATCCATCCCATGAAAGGCATTGATATTTTGACCCACCAGAGACCGTTCCAAGAAGGTTAACAGCCCAGCTGGTAATTGAATTTCGTGATCCACAGCCACGATCAAAATCCTTTTTAGCCTATTGCTTTTGGCTAGCATTATAAATATAAGTAGATTAGTTTTTTCCTGGAATGTATACAATGAATGAATCAACTATATTTAGCATGAGTTCACATCCCTTGCCTTGGTTCACAAAAATTACTTACCTTCTATTTGACTCGCTACTAGACTAACTTATCGGGCCTCGGAATGGTCGAGCAAACACCTCAGCTTATTATCAGATATTGACACTGGAAGTTCATCATAGCAAACCTAGGGGGAATCTAGATTTTAATGTAAATTTGGCCTAGAACCCTTCCTATCTGTAATACGAAATAAAAAACTCAAATCTAAAAACTGTTGTTCGCTCCATCTTCCACTCCCAACTCTACCCCTGTGGAATGTCAGTTCTTGTCAGTTCTCATGAAGGTAAGCAGAAAATAGTTCTGTTTTATATGTAAATGTACGATTTGTTCTGTTTTTAGTATACAAACCAATGTTTAAAAACTGATCCGCCATCTTTGTTGAAAAGAAAACCCTTCACCTGGCTACTAAGCTCTTCCATAGTCCTTTTTCTTAAAGAGCGACACAGGGAGATACGACACTCAATGTTTGATATGTTTTTCAATCTTCAGAACTGCTGCTGTAAGGTTTTAATGGAAGCCTGAAGCGCTTTGCCTTTTCTCCGTACTAAACTGCCCACAGCAAAGCCAGTATTTCTCTTGTAAGGCATTGTTGCCACATTCTGCGGTAAAGAATACAAAATCCAATGAATATGCTATAATAATGATGATGATAATATTAAATAACAATAACTTTACTTTTCTATAGGGATGTTTCCATAAGTTCAAGACCACTTTACAACTGATATACATAAAACAAATTCATATAACTATTATATAGTATTATATAGTTTCTTGTACATATGAATAACGGTCAAAAATATTCGCTTCAAATTTCCAAATTACCTTCAATATGCTCTTGCCTTTTTAAAACTTCAAAAAGAGTATTATTAGCATTTTGCAATTTTTTAAATTGATTTTTTTGTTTGTCAGAAATTAATAGTGGTGGTGAGAAGTATTTTTAAAACTTGTTATTTCACTCTTGCACCCCCACCCCACAAGACGTTTCCTTAAAAGTGTCCCTTCCTTCCCCTTCCTTTTCGTTTACAACGAGCCATCCCCGTCCCTTCTTCACTACATTTGTACTCGATATTTTTATTTTGTTTGAAAGGTAGACATTTGGGTCAGATTGAAGGATTGTAGGTTGGGAATAAGTTTCCAGGGTAGGCTTGGATGTGAGGTTGGTTAAGGGTTGGGCTTGGATTTCAGGGTATGTTTGAGTTCGAGTTTCAGAGTGTATGGGTAGTTGGAATGCTCTTATCTTTCATTTTCATATTTTGGATACTCGCCATAGAAACACATCACCAGCCTGTAATGTAAAAATGTGAGATAAATAGTTGCATTACATTTTTTATAGATAATCAGTGCAGTGTACACATACAAACAAACATTCACAAAACAGAACAATATATATTTCTTGGTGGGCTTATTATTGTTGTGGGGTGCGACACAATATAAACAAAGGTAACGGAGTATATTTAAATAAAGAATGTTAATAGAATACAGTACCGAATAAAAATAGCTTTACCTCCAGTTTTTCAAATCTTGATTTTCAATTAAGTTGTTACAAATGGGAGATCGTATTCTCCTAGTTGTGGATTTGAATATGCCGTCTTCAATATAGGGCTGAAGAAAAGATCTTTAAAAAGCAAAATTTAAAAGAAGTACTGTTGCTGATGATAAATATATATATCTTGATTATATTACCGAATACAAAATAGCTTTACCTCCAGTTCTTCAAATTTTGATTTCTCATTAGTTGTTACAAATGGGAGATCGACTTCCCCTAGTTATGGATTTGAATATGCCGTCTTCAATATAAGGCTGAAGAAAAGATCTTAAAAAACAAAATTTAAATAAATACTGTTGCTGATGATAAATTTTTATGTTTTACGATTTGCAGTTCTTTTCTAGTTGCCTACATGTTGATACTTAACAATTATAATTAAATTTATCATATCAATACAAAATAGATTGTAGTTTTTCCAATAGATGCAAAAGCGTTTTTAATTGCTTTTTGCATGCACCTTTTCAAAGATGTATCGGCAATGTCAAGTCATGTTACAGTGTACTGACCCACACCAGTTAGGATTTTGTCTAGAGAGGCCGTGCATCATCATGTGATGTCAGCCATGACAGGAAGCATAAAAATAGAGATTTTTCCATCTGGGAACTGAATTCTTTCTCTTCTGTAAACCTGATTAGGAGCGATTATAGAATACCTGTCCATTTTTTAAGGCATGCAAGGAAAATGATATGGAACCCGCAGTCCGTAGTGGGATGTAAGCTATAAAACTAAGTGTAACCGCGGTCCACAGTCCGTAGTGAGATGTAAGCTATAAAACTAAGTGTAACCGCGGTCCGCAGTCCATAGTGGGATGTAAGCTGCAAAACTAATTGAAAGTATACAAACATGCAAAGGGGTGGTCAATTTTTAAAGTGAAAAATTATTTTATTTTTAAATATAAACCTCAATGCTGAAATATCACAAATATGTTAAACTATCAATTTAACGTTAGAAAAAATATATAAACATCTCTTCTGTATTTTACAGACAACCCTAGTCACTAGTTATAAAACCTAGTTATTATAATAACCAGTTGTAAGCAATTATCAAAAAATGTTTTGTGTGTTAATATATCCCAATGGTCAAAACAGTTAACTTTATATACATCACGTAGAAGTTTAGAAGTCAGGTAGTCATTCCCTACTCACAGTCTACCATGACATCGTGGAAAATCTAGCAAGTGGCAGAGAAGTTGACACAGTCCGTCTCGATCTATCCAAGGCATTTGACAAGGTATCGCATCCGTTACTTCTCAGCAAACTACAGAGCTATGGAGTCTCATGCCCACTACTGCAGTGGTTTCAAAGTTATCTGTGTAACAGACAACAGCGTGTCATCTTAGATGGAGCATTCTCCAACTGGTTACTCGTGACATCTGGTGCTCCACAAGGCTCCATACTTGGACCGTTACTGTTTCTTGTCTACGCCAGTGATATGCCAAACTATCTTCAACGTGGTTCTAAACTTGCCCTTTTCGCCGATGATTCGAAGCTTTACCGAGTCATAGACTCGAGATCCTGTCAGCAATCTCTCCAAGACGACATCGATTGTGTTCACCGCTGGAGTGTTGATTCCAAAATGACATTCAACACATCCAAATGTAAAGTCCTGCACATGTCAAAGAAAAGATCTGAAGTCGACACCAACCAGTACCACCTTGGTAACCAGGACCTCCAGCAAGCTAGCCACATCAAAGACCTTGGAGTCACTGTCACAAGTGACATGACGTGGGGCAAACACGTCGAAGATATGTGTGGCAAGGCCAATAAGACACTCGGCCTCCTAAAAAGAATCTGCGGAAGAGACATCACTGATGTAAGAACAAGAAAACTTCTATTTTGCTCGTTGGTGAGGCCCAAGCTAGAGTACGCCTCTAGTGTTTGGTCGCCATACACTGCAAAACATTGCGGGCTGATAGAGAATGTACAACGTAGAGCTACCAAGTTCATTTTGAACTATCCTGAGGACAAGACATACACTGAGAGGCTCAGCTACCTTGAACTGCAGCCACTGGAACACAGAAGAGAGATGACTGACCTTGTTATGCTGTACAAGATAAGGAATGGGTCTACAGAAACCCAACTTAACAGCATCTGCTTCCAGTTACATCAACCTACAAGACGCGTAGCTTTGACAAGAACAACCTCGTCCAACTTACAGCACGCTACAAGCAGACCTACTATAGGTCCTCTTATCGACCCAAGAACTGTAGAACTATGGAACAGCCTACCAACTGAGCTGAAAACCACGCCAACGTACTTGACGAAATTTAAAAAGTTAATTTCTGAACACTATGACCAGAAATTATCATCCTATCAGCCACCTCAGTTACTCATTATATAATCAATTAGTCTAGTATTTTTGATAAAATATGTAATGTTATAACTTTTAGACCATTCCTCCCTTGCTATTTCTGATTTTTTTTTATAATGCAAAAGAGTTCTAAGAAGTTCAATGTCCTTGGAGAAATTCAAAAAGCTTATTTTCTCACTATATAATGAATTAGTCCAGTATTCTTTGATAAAATATTTTAGGTCATAACTTTTAGACCTCTTCACTCTTGCTATTTCATACTATTTTTTTCATTATGCAAAATTGTTCTAAGAAGTACTTTCTGGTATTTTTTCAGTTTTACTACAATAGGGGAAGGTTGTCAATTGGGACGCAAGTCCCGTATCCTCCTCCTGTCACGTTTTATCATAATAACCTTCTTTTTCACTATTTTTTCCTTTTCATCTCTATATAACTACATTTAGCTCACTTAATTTATTAGATCACATATTGTACCTCAGGTTGTAAATAGTGACGAATAAACTAAACTAAACTATAGTGTTCTGTAATTGCCCATAAAGACGTAACATGATGTTTGGCGTGAGATTAGCAGTTAGGATAAAAAAATTGACTTTACGAAAAAGTTCCACTCTCTGAGGCGTTGTCTCATGGCATCAGTGATGTCATGGCTTATGGCTTTTGACATCGCACATTGAAATTGCTCTTGTGAGACGGTCACGCTGCCGGGCCTCGGTTGTTTTATTGTCTTGTCACAGGCTTGGTTAGTGAGTTCTTTGAGAAACTAGAAAAATAAAGAAAAAGAGCTAAAGGTTAAAAAGTATGCAAAACTGTAGTAAGTAGGCAGGGTTTTTTAAACACCAAAAGAAACAATTGGTTTTAACATTCTTGGATTTACTTATATATGGAGCGGATTGAAAAAACCGGGTCGAAAGTGAAACGGGTCTAAATGACCGGATACTATTTGAAGACTCAGTGGCCCGACTAAATGTAATTTTTTTAAATTGAGCCAATATAGAAAAGTAAGTTAAACTTTTAAGAAAAGATTTATTTGAAAAAGTATTGAATATGAAATGTTAAAACAACGTAGGAAGTAAAAATTAATCGTGGTAAGCCCTGACCAAAAAGTTATATACTAATAATATACTTCATTAGTACAAAAAGTATACTGCATGCAGTATACTTTTTGTATACTATTACAGTATACTAAAAGTATAGTAAAACTATACTGTTAGTATTATGAATTTCGTCCTTTCGTGTATGCTTTTTGTACATCAAGTGAAGTATACAAAAAGTATACTACAATGACAAGAATATATATACTATTAGTATACTTCTTCCATTCCTTGGATTTTGAAGCACAGCTGTACTTTTTGTATACAGTGGAACCCTGTTAATAAGGACAGCGTTGGGACGGACAATACTGTCCTTATTAACGGGGTGTCCCTATTAACCGAGGTGTCAGAAAAACAGCTGAAAACACATTTTTAACTACAATGTTCAATATAACAGCCTAAACTGGAACAAAAAAGCATTACTGTATATGAACTACATTTGCATTTACTGCCAATAACCCCTATATATAACCCCTACTTTCTTTGCTATGCCCTGGTCGAGGCAAGTAGTTATATATGTCTATGTATAGGGTCAGGTTAATTTATGCATGAATTAGATATTCATGTATTCCCGTTGCTATAGCAAATCACCGGAAACGGAAACGAATGGGGTGACGGATCGCCCAAGGGGAGACGGGAACGGGTGACGTAACGGGTGACGTAAGTGGGGAGGGAACGGGTGACGTAGTGAGTGATTTTTTTTCTTTTTATTTTCCTTGAAAAAGTATAAGGTCCCGCGAGCTGGGTTTGAACCAGCGACCTTCGGAACTATAGTCCGACGCTCTGCGCGTTGAGCTACCGCGAGCACTTACTTAGGGGAGGTGTTTAAAAAGGTAGTCAAGACGTGGGTTTGAGGTTAACGGTTTTTTAATGGGAGGGGTATTCATGACATTTACATGTACAGGTGTCACAGGAGCAAACACAGGTATGACCCTTGGATCTCATCCATCGGTCACGACTTTCTTTGATGTATTTCTTGCGTTGTTCCCTGCGCTCTTCTACTTTGCGCTTTTCTTCCTTTTGCTCGTACGTGCGGAGGGCATCGTTGGAGACCTTGATCTTCCATTGGGCGTACGCTTCGATGAGGCTGGGATCGCCAGAGTGAATGTGAGGTCCTTGAGGAGGATTGACCATGGCAAAGGTATAGGTATTCCAGGCGGGAAGAAAGCTTATGCGTCGTAGGATGCCATGATTGGTGACGAGGACTTTGCCAATGCCTCGAGCAAGGTCGTTGGCTATTTCCTTGGGAGTATCGGGGCTGTGGATGAGGTAGCGCTTGTGGGTTTCGGAATGAACGAACCACTTGGCGTTTTCCTCTTCTTCGAGGGTGGGTCTGGGTTTTGCTTTGGAGAGGTCGTTCCCACGAACTTTGATGAGACTGACCGTGACTTGGTCGTCGACGGTGGGGACAGGCTTGGTTTCTTTGGAGACCTTAGCTGAGGATTGAGCCTAAGAAGGTAAGGAATAAAAAAAGAAGTTTTTTTTTTTTTTTAAAGAAAAAAGAGGAAAAAGGAGAAAAGCTCCCCTGCGAGGAGTCGAACCTCGATCTCCAGCCAGCTAGGCCAGTATCATACCATTAGACCACCGGGGCTGCTATGAAATAGAAGGGTGAAGTTAAGGTAGTCTAGGGTAGGGATCCGGAAGGAATTAGCATATAAACTCGAGTCATAGGCGTGTTGAAAGGTTTTTATTGACCAATGAAAAAGCAGTACATAAATTTAACGAACGAAATGTTTTTTAGTTAATTAGATAAGTCGTGTCGTCGGACGCGTTTGCCATTACGAAGAGTTTGGAAAGGTGTGGTACAGTTTCTACATTGGGGGAACCATTCAGGAAGGTAAGCGAGACATGCATCACAGCGTTTGTAGCGGAGGACGTAACGAGCTAGGCCAGGGAGAGGACTGAGGTCGAGCGAGGTCAGGTAGCGACGCATGTGGGATTGGTAGTCGAGGGAGAACTTGACGTGGTTGAGAGGAGTGTGGGGCGGATGGATTCGTTGATGAAGGCGGACGAGACGGAGTCGTTGTTTGTGGAGGAGGATGACGTGGAAGGTGTTGGTTTGAAATTCTTGGATGCACAGGCGACTGGCCCATTGGACGGCCGCGGCGTCCCGAGTGTGACGTATGAACGTTTTAAATAAGGTGTCTAAGCGAGTAACGCAGATTTGGTGTGGAGGTCCAGGGAGGGAGGAACAAGGACACGGCATGGGATAGTGATGACGGTGTTGGTCCATGTAGCGAACGAGGCAGAGGGAATGACAGGCTTGGACGGGGACGTGACGAGGTGGCGGAGGCATGTACCCTCGAAGAGCGAATTGACGGCAGTTGAAGACGTGGTATTGACCCGTGTAATCGATGGTCCCTTCTTGACCCGAATAAGGGATGGGCTTGTGGCAGAGGAGGCACGGTGGAGGTTTGATCGTGTTGTGGAAATTGACGTGAGCGATGGGACGGATGTGGATGAGGTCGTGGACGTGACGCAAGAAGAGGAGCATGATGCGAGCCATGGTGGGTTGGGCCATTTCCCAGACGGGGTCGCCGCTGTACACTTGAGAGAAGTGACCTTCGAGGTAGTTGACGAACAAGGAGCCGGGCCATTGAGGCAGCGCGTGAGGGGTACGACAGTAAGGACAGGTGTAGTTGAAGCCCGTGCTGAGGATCCACTGCATGAGGCACTCGGTGTGTATGGGTTGGGCACAGCAGGAGGTCGTGTTGGAGTCGGAGTAAAGTGTTTCGGTTGGAAGGTGACGTTGAAGCGGATGATCGGGAAGAGGTGAGTAACAGACGCAGCACTGTTGAGGAGCAAAGAGTAGTTTCAAACGTGAACGAGGGGAGCAGTATTGGCAAAGGTCTTCGTCAGGGTGAACGCGTCAGTAGGTCTGTATGGGAAGAGTGAGGTATTAAGGATTGCACCAACCACAGCTGCAGGGGCTGGAGTTCTTTTTCTTGTTGAAGATGGATAAGAAGTCGAGGAACAATTGGAAGGTGGGGCATGCTTCCAGAGCGTCGGCCACGTCAGTGATGAGGTGTGAAGGAGTGCGTTTTTGGAAATCGGGAGGGAAGAAGAATCGTTTGTTGTCCACTTCGGAGTCCTTGGCCGCTTCGTTGCATTGGAGACAGTCAGGATCTTGAGCCTCTTGACACGTACATACCAGATGAGAGGGGTCGTCTGGGGTGTCGGGGCGTGTAGTAGAGGCCTTCTAGTGAGGGAAAAGGACAACGTGGAAATGCTTTTAGAAAGGAGGCTTTGGTAGCGCGTAATGTTTTTTTGGTGCTGACCCCCATGATGTAGATGCTGGGATCGTTGTGGTTGTCTGTGTGGAAGTAGGGGGCCACGTAGACGTAGACGGACGTGTGGGCATTGAAGTGCGGGAGGGAAAGGTCGCGATTGAGGCCATCGACCAAGGGCAGGTAAGTAAAGATGATGTTGCTGTCGTCCTGGTACTCTCTCCACATGGCCGAAGCGAATAAGTAGTGGTTGATGGTGGCCGAGGTGGAGATTTGGACGCGGATGAATCCTGAGGGCGGGTATTCGCGGGCCTCGTGGGCGATGAGTAGGTAGCGTAGAGGCGTGGAAGGCGTTTGTGTGAACTGGAAGTTGTGGAGACGCGTATAGGTAGAAGTGAGGACGATGGGACCGTAGGCATTGGGGGTACGGTGGTGGCAGCTGTAATCTTGGGCATCTTCGAGGGCGATGGTGGTGGAGGGGATGATGGCAAAGGGTTGCGCTTGGTGGTCGATGTCGTCCTGTGAAGGGGTGTCGTTGGCTTGGTAATCGTCGTCCTCGTCAGAGTCGAGAGGCAAGAGTTCCAGGGTAGTGAGGAAGGGCGGATCGGTGATGATGGGCCGGGCCCTGCACATGGGGCACTGAGTGTTTTGACGAGTACGCCATTGGTCGAGGCAGTCGTAGTGAAAGTGGTGTTTGCAACAAAGGGTCAGGACGGTGTTGGGACCGTTGAGGGGTACGTTGGAGAGGCAAATGGCGCAGGTGACGGCAGCGGTCTGAAGAAAACACAAAGGTGAAGTTCACAAGGTAAAGGCAAGGGTATCGAGCCAGAACATGCCGGTGACAAAGTCCCCTCCTTCGAGTTCGAGGAATCTTTCGATGTCGACGCCGGCGACTCTGAGTTTGCTTTTGAGGCATCGTTGATAGCATTGCAGTTGGTGAAGGAGAGGGTGGGTATCGCTGCTGAGTTGGGTATGAAGTAACCAGAGTTTTTTGTCGTAGAGGAGGTCGTGAAGGTTGTCGAGCAGTTGGGTAAGGACTAGGGTTCTTCCAATGTGTTTGCGTAGGACGTTTGTGGCGGTGGTAGCGATTGCGGTCTGAAAGAATAGAGGTCCTTTAGGTTGTGTCTGGAGGAGCGAGGCCTAGTTTAAGGATGCTGCAGGAATGAAGTTGCTTTTGAAGGAGTTCGTGGATGCCTTTCAAGTCGCCTCGAAAGAGTTTCCACTTTTTTTCGAATGCGGTGACTAGTCGTTCTTGGCGACGGAAGAAGAGGTAGATGTCGCGGATGTCTTGTTTGTTTTGTTTGTAGCCGTTAGAGATGAAGTCGATGACGCGACGAAGCGCTTCCTAGGGGTGGGCAAGAGCATGTGAAACATTGGAGCATAGGTATGGTAAGGTTTTCTGTAGGTTTCGTCATAGTACTGTTCGTAGCACGAACGGGGCAAGCGAAACATGATGTGGTTGTGAATGACGTAGTTGTAATCGTCTCGGTCGGTCACCCCGTCGGGGAATTGTTCGGGCGTGATGTAATCAGGACCCACGCATAAGTTTTGGGTGCAATGAGGACACATGATGCTATAGTGGGTACGCTTCATTTCCAAGTAGTGCAGGACGCAGGCGCCATGAAGGGGATGATTGCAGCAGGGTGTCATGACGAAGGGTTCTGAAGTATTGCATTCGCAAGGCAAGATACAAATGGTACATACCAGGGTTTCGTCCTGACTGGTCTCGGCTTCAGGCTCGTCATCCTGATTTTCTTCTTGTTCCACATTCTCCCGCTTACGTTTAGGAGCAGAAGGACCTGCTTCTTGTTCGGCATTGGATTCATTATCCGAATCATGATTGTTGATGTAGGCATTGCGGGCGTTAACCACTACGGGATCATCGGAATCATAGGGATCGTCAATGTTGAATCGATTGAACTGAGGCATCGGTGCAGGGACGCCGGCCTCGGTAGGCAATGGTGGTGGTGGCGTTCCTGGAGGAGTAGGTGCAGTTTGGTCTACTTGGTTGTCTTCTGGATGGGGGATGACCATGCGACGGTTGGATCTCTTGGGAGGCATGATGAAGGACGGCG
The DNA here is from genome assembly GCF_029948245.1 of Actinia tenebrosa. Lineage (NCBI taxonomy): Eukaryota > Metazoa > Cnidaria > Anthozoa > Actiniaria > Actiniidae > Actinia > Actinia tenebrosa. The sequence continues at coordinate 977,710 of NW_028292570.1, forward strand.
TTGGCTAAGTAAAGTAACTAAGTACTAGGTATCTAGGTATGCGATTTGGTGATGGGGTACGAAAATGAGGTCGAATATATAGGGGTAGGGAGGGGAGGGTAGGGGGTCCCCCCACCCCCCTAGGTGGGGTCTATATAGGGGGACCAGGATCTGGGGTTTGTATAGGTTTCGTATAGTGAATCACCAGTAAAGCCAACGTAGGATACGAAGATACCAGTGTGGTAAGTACGATGAAGCGTTACGTGTGGGCGTGGCTTTAGGCATGAGCTTATGTTTTGCTTTTTAAACACTGCAGTACTCCTCAGTATGAAAATGACAAAGAGATGCGATCGAAAGCAAAGAATGAGTAAGAGAATAAAGAATACCATTTATCAAGCCATGGATGCAGTGCGACAAGATGATTATAGCAATCAAGACATGTTATCAAGCACGCAATACATTCTAGTTCGAAGAACATTTTTTAATGTAGTGGAGTTGTTAAAGACTAGAGGCATTGAAGAGTTAGATAAATTTGATGTACTATTGCTTAAACAATATGTAACCGAATACGTGAATAAATACGGGTACACCGTTGAATCTTAAATAGGTCTCTTTTGCTTTTTTGTTTCCTAAAGGAAGGCTTTGCGAAGGCATTATCCAAACATTATAAGGAAGGCACGACTCCCGACCCTCAGTTTTTGCGAGAGGCGAAGGAATACGTCAAGGCGGTACACGGCTTAGCCAATACGCTAGCGGGATGGATCGATGCTATTGAAAAGCATCAGGAACGCAAGAGGAGGGCGGCGTTCGTGTTAGCGCGCCGAGCCAGGGAACGGGCCCGAGTGAAGCAGGCATTGGTGGATCCAGAACGAGGGCGTACGAAAGTGTATGTCATAGAGGAGTACGGTGTGGGCAATCGTTTAGTGTTTTCTCACCATGGCATCAGGCAGGAGCACCAGGAGCTCGTCTCTGATTAAGAGTTGTGCACGCTCGGTGTTTGCAGTGAACGTGCCCATGAGAACGCGGGTCATTTCGTATCGGATCGAGACGAGGTCCAGTTTGGAACAGGCCGGTCGCCAACGTAGGCCGTACGTGGGTCACGACGACGATGACGATGATGGCGACGACGAGGACTTGGACGAGGGAGGAGAAGAAGGAGAGGACGAATGGGGGGTGCGATGGGTGGAACGTTTGTTTGATCAAGTCATGGAACGCATTGCCGGCGAGGAAGGATTGACGGCGCGGGATCAAGTAGGCATGACCCTGTACGGTGGGGACTTGGACTACCCGGTGTCGTTGGCCATACGTCCGTACCACACGCCTCAATTTCAAAGGCTGATGTTGACCAACGCCATCGAAATGATTCAACAGTCCAAGAGGGAATGGATGCTGGGTCGATCGTTGGACATTACGGTGACGGTGGTCAAAGACGTGAAGGGACGAGGACGGGTGTGTACGACGACCATCATGACGCCCGAACTGTTGCGAGATCGGTTGGAAAGGGGAGTGCTACGGAAGCCGCCGGCGGCGGTGGGGTCGAAGGTAGCGGAACACGTGATTCAGATCTTGGCGTGGCGAAGCGTGAGAACGAGGGACGAGGTGAGGCAAGAGTTGGAGGTGCAGCACGAATGGACGTGGGAAGAAATATTGACGCGTTGGTGCGTCGTGCACCCTACCACGAACGTCTTGGTCCTTTGCCAAAAGGGAGGCCCGGGAGCGCATCACGAGGTCATCTGGAAGAGCACGTACAGCAGCGAAACGGAGGGATGGGTGATGTGGCTGGACGAAGGAGACCCCGCGATGCTGGACGTCGTGTCGCCCAACGTGTTGTATGGGGAGGCCGAGTTTCTGCACCATCGGTTGTGCTTGAGGTGCGGCATGATTCATCGTCATCAAAGAACGCATGCCTGCAGTGAAAAAAAGGCCTTAACCAAGTACGAATTGGGCAAGAGAAGGCCGCACTACAAGACCACGGAGGAAGTCAAGCGGCGTAAGGTCTCGCGGGTCTTTGACGAGGAGCACGAGAATTGTTTGGGTAGGGCCTTGTACCGGGCGCTGAAGGGGATGGGATCGGAAGTGACGGTGGAAGGAGGGCACGAGAAGTCTTTGCAAGATTGGTACGGCGAGATGGGCATGGAGGACACCTGGGATCAAGCGTGCGGGTTGGACGACGTGAAGCGGTGGTGTGCGAGCATCAACGAGGGCTACGCGACGGATGAGGAACACGGATTCGAGGTGTGTGTGTACGACGAGAAGAACCGGTACGTGGTAGCCTCGTTTGGGAGCAGTGTAGGAAAGAGCAACGGCACGTTGACCCCCATTTACTTGAACTGGATGGACGAGCACTTCACGTGGATCGAGTCCATGACGGGGTGGTTGGGACGGGTGTACTTCTGCATGCAATGCAATAAGGGGTACAGCAATAAGGAAACACACAAGTGCGTCCGCCCTTGCTTGCGATGTGGGGAAGAGCGGAACGACCACTACGTCAAGTATTCTAACGAACGCATCACGTGCGACGCCTGTCGCGTGGGGTTTTGGTCCGGCGTGTGTTACCGTTCGCACCTGATGCGACGTCACAAGGGATCGTTGGCCTATACCACCTGTGAACGACGGTACGTGTGTCGGGAGTGCAAGACCCCCGTGGATCGGATGCGCTACGACCAAAAGACGAAGGTGTGGTACATGGTCGACGATCACGTCTGTTACGAATACGATTGCTTGGTGTGTCGGGAGACGAAAGTAAAGCGAGGAGAACACTTGTGCTACGTCAAGGGAGTGAGCAGCGATTCCACGGAAACGCGACCCAAGAAGAACGAAAAGCGTAAGTTCTTTCTGGCGTTTTTTGACTTCGAGGCTCGGTGCCTGGAGGAACGTCACGTGGTCAACAAAGTGGTAGTGCTGCTGACGTGCCACGAGTGTGCTTCTCACGTGGAAGAGTACCGGACGCGAGGATGCGCAGGAACGTGCGGCCGAAAACGGATGTTCGTGTTTGACGATGCCGCGGCCTTCATGGATTGGTTGTTGGGCCCCAAGCGCGACGTGCATGCTTTGTACACGTTCATGGCCCACAACCTCAAGGGGTACGACGCGTACCCTATCCTGGAAGAGTGCGTCAAGCGAGGCATCAAGCCCAAGTGCGTATACCAAGGGAGTAAGGTCATTACCATGACGCTGGAAGGGATTGCGTTTAAAGATTCGGTGTGCTTTATTCCCATGGCCCTACGCAAGTTCCCAGCCACCTTCGGAACCTCGGGAGGCGACAAGGGTCACTTTCCTCACTTCTTTAACACGTTGGAGAATACGCAGTACGAGAGCCCTTACCCTGCTCCCGAGTATTACGGCGTGGACGACATGGATGTGCGCGAGAAGGAGAAATTCATGGCGTGGTGGCACGAGCAGGAGGGCAAGACGTTTGTTATGAAAAAGGAAATCGAGAAGTATTGCATCCAAGACGTCATGGTGATGGCCCGAGGATGTCTAAAGTTTCGGGAGCTTTACGTCGACAAGTTCGACGTGGACCCCTTCGCGGAGTGCGTCACCATTGCCTCGACCTGCCTGACGGTCTTCAAGAAGAACTTTTTGGAATCGGAAGTGATGGGCGTCGTGCCGCCGTTGGGGTATCGCCAGCGGGACATCCAATCGGTGCAAGCTCTGGAGTGGTTGCACTCGTTGGGGTTGACCGAACTGCGTTGGGCCGGAAGTACGCAGGGCGAGGCGACCTTGCAAGGCAGCAAAGTGGACGGGTACGATCGGCGAACCAACACCGTCTATCAATTCCACGGGTGCTTCTACCACGGGTGCGAAGTGTGCTTCAGGCGAAGTCAGGTTCATGCGCACCTGGGCGTAACCATGGGCGATCTGTTCGACAAGACGCGGGAGAGAACGTTGGAACTGCGTGCCGCGGGACATCACGTGGTGGAAATGTGGAGCCACGTGTGGGATGCGGAACGCGAGTATCACGTGTTCCCCGAGTGGATTAAGAACCTGGACCCCATACAGCCTCGTGAAGCGTTGATGGGCGGACGTACCAACGCCGTGGGACTCTACGCCTACTGCGAGGGGGAAGTCCAAGTCGACGAGTCGGACGACGAGGCCATGGCCTTGATGTCGTGCTCGGACCCAGTGCATCGCATACGGTACGTGGACGTGGTGTCGCTGTACCCTACGGTGATGTGGGAGGAAGAGTACCCCATAGGCCACCCCACGGTGTACTTGGGCGAAGATTTGGACTTAGACCCCGAAGAGATCGCGGATCGTATTCTGGACGAAGAGTGGTTTGGCTTGGTCAAGTGCGACGTGGACCCTCCCCGAGGATTGTTCTTCCCCGTGCTTCCGCGCATTGCCGACCACAAGCTGATGTTCACGCTGTGTGCGGCCTGCTGCGACGAAAAGGACGTGGACGAATGTGGAGAGTGCACGCACACCCTAGAAGAGCGGCGCTTGCGGCACGGCGTGTGGACGACCCCCGAGTTGAAGGAAGCGCTGAATCAGGGGTACGACGTGGCGCAGGTGCACGAAGTGTGGCACTACCCCGAACGCAGCAGCGACTTGTTTCGATCGTACATTCGTGAAAATCTGAAAATGAAGATGGAAGCCTCGGGGTGGCCGTCCGATTGCGACACGGAAGACAAGAAGCGGGACTTCGTGCGGTCCGTGAAGGCCAGTCAGGGCATCGATCTTCAGTACGAGAACGTCGTAAGAAATCCGGGGCTGCGCTCGGTGGCCAAGTTGAACCTCAATTCGTTGTGGGGCAAGTTCGGACAGAATCCGTTTCGCGGCAAGGTCGAGTACGTCACGGAGCCTTGCCGCTTCTTCGAACTGCTGCACGACGATACGGTCAACGTGAAGACGGTGCTGCTGCTGACGGGCGACATGGTACAAGTCAACTACGACGTGCACCGCGAGTCCACGATGTACAACCCCAACGGCAACGTCGTCATCCCAGCGTTCGTGACGGCCTGGGCCCGTTTGCGGTTGTACGACAAGCTGAGTGCTCTTGGGGACCGCGTGCTGTACCATGACACGGATTCCATCATCTACAAGACGGCGCGGGAAGGGGACGAGGAACTGGACACGGGGGATCAGTTGGGGCAGTGGTCGGACGAATGCGGCGATTCGGACGCCAACTGGATCGTGGAATACGTGTCCTTGGGCCCCAAGACGTACGCGTACCGCACCAAGAAGGGCGAGTGCGTCGTGAAGTGCAAGGGCATCAGCTTGACCCCCTGCGCCAAAGAATTGGTCCACCTCAAGAGCATGAAACGTCTGCTCGTCCAAGAGAACGAAAAGGTGACGGTGAGTTACCCGCGCAAGATCGTGAGGGACAGCGCGCACAAGGTGCTGCGAACGGTACCCATGGACAAGGACGTGCGTTTGGTCTATACCAAACGACAACGTATCGATCAAGGCCTGACCACGCTGCCTTATGGGTATTAAAGGTCCATAAAAGAAGGGGGACATAAAGGCAGACGCGATCGTTGTCATGACTCAAATCGCCACAGGACGAATCGGGCGTTGGTTGGCCAAGAAAGCCGCCGCCATCGTGTCGGGAAGCCACGGAGAAGACCAGCCGGATGGCGACATCAGCAACAACCGCATCGGGTGCGGACGTCAAGCGCGCGTCCGATGCTGCCTCTCGTCGTGCTGCGGGGGATCCATCGTCATCCACGCGCAAAGGTCGATCCGCCGCTGGAAAGACGAGAGGGAGGAAAGGAAAGAAGAGCAGCATCGGAGCCGCCGCCACGGTGGCCAGCAAGAAGCAAGCGTCCAAGTGGTACAGTCGATATTTCGAAGTGGGGGCGGAACACCCCCAAGCCCTAGCGGGAACCTCCGCGTTCTTGTCCGACCCCGGCGACGTCTCCAAGGGACCTCGAGCGAAAGCCATCAAGAAGAAGTGGCTGGAAGCGCAGACGACACACCAAATTCATCGCCCAGCACGGCGTAATTATCCTCGTCGTCCCTTTGTCGTGTTTTCCATGGACGAGCAGTGGCAGATGGACTTGTCGGACATGACGTGGGACAAGCCGGCCAACGATGGGATGGGGTGGATCTTGTTCGTGGTCGACGTGCTGTCGCGGTACTGCTGGGTACGGCCGCTGAAACGAAAGACGGGGGAAGAAACGGCGCGGGGCATTCGCGAGATCTTTGAGGAAGTGGCCCAAGACCCGGACAAGAAACATACGTTGCCGCGTACCGTGTACGTAGACAAGGGGAGCGAGTTCTACAACAAGGACGTCAAAGACTTGTTTGCCAGTTGTCCCCTTCCACCCAAGCTCATGTCGGGAGAGTCCACCACCAAGGCCGCCATCGTGGAACGGTTGCAGCGAACGTTGAAGGGGCGGTTGTGGAAGTACTTCTATGAAAACGGGACCCGACGGTGGGTGGACGTGATTGGTCCGTTGGTCGAGTCGTACAACCATCAGCGACACGGCACGTTGAAGCAATCGCCGGCCTCGGTCCATCGCGGCAACGAAGGGGAGGCGTGGAAAAAATTGTACGGCGAGTACGGTCCCGAACGAGGAGCACGACAAAAGCTCAAGGGGCCTTACAAGTTTAACCTGGGCGACGTGGTCCGGATCAGCCGTCAAACCACGATCTTCGACAAGGGCTACTTGCCTCAGTGGTCGGAAGAATGGTTCAAGATCCGAGCCCGCGATCCCGGCCCTCCCGCGTACTACCGCTTGATGGACTACGACGGCGAGGATATATTAAAGGGCACGTTTTACGAAGAGGAGCTGCTCAAGGTCGAAGACGAAGAAATAAAGCACATGCGTTATCGCATCGAGAAGATACTTCAACGCAGGACGGACCCCGCTACAGGTCGTCCCCAAGTGCTGGTCAAATATCAAGGGTGGCCTGAAAAGTACGCCAATTGGATCGACGAACGCCAAGTCGAAGACTTGGGTCCGAAAAAGAAACCATGAGGTTGGAGCGCAAACCGTTTATCTACTGGTTCAACAGCAAGCCCGATCCCGAGTACCCCCAGACCCACGACAACACCGCCTCAGAATTCGTGGTCCAACTGCCCATAGGATGGCACTTGCCGGGCGTGTGGTCGGTGGAAATCCAAGCCATCATGACGCCGGAAACCACGCAGACCAAAGGCGACTTGCTGCTGTACACAAATCTCATTCGCTACGAGATCGTGGGCCACGATTACTTTCCGCTGATCGAGCGCATTACCACGTCTTCCGCTCAAGCCATCCGCTACCAAGAATCCAAGCATCCCTTCCGTCGACGCGTCAACCGCAGTTACCTGGAGAGCGTAGGGTTTAAATTGGCCGACACCAAGGGCCGACCGCCAGTCTGGCTGAAAGACAGACCTACTAAGGACACCACCCTCTGCCTTCTCTTCACGCGTCAAGTGGACGAGTACGATTCTTCCTCTATGAGCTTGACGCTTCTGTCCAACCAATCCAAACCTCGCTTTCCTTCCAACCGACCAGGAAATTTTACAGGCGAACTACCCGCCTCCCAAAGAATGAGCGATCAATGGAGAGTAGGACTGACCAAGGTGACGCTGCCGCCCGTGGCCAGCACGTCCAAGTCCACGCAATGGACCTTTAGACTGGACGCCGGAGGGTACCTGAAAAGCAAGCTGCCTCCTGGGGCGCAGTACACGTTTACCCTAAGCGACGTCAACAGCGTGCAAGACTTGTGTGCTCAATTTAAGAAAGGCGTGGATGCCGTGTTCGATAGCTGGTTTCCGCAAACGCGATGGAAGCCAGCCAATGGAGGCGTCGGAGGCGCATTTGATGGGGGTGGCATCGGAGGACTGCCAAGCGCGGCTCACGTCGCCACGTGGGTGGACGACTCTTCAGGGTCAGACGTGCTTATCAACGCTGACCTCATAGGAAGAAAGAACCTGGACGACCTTCATGAACTATTCCTTGCCAATGGGGTCAAGATGGAGGCCGACCAGAGCAAAACCAAATGGGACTTCACGTCACGTCATAGCGTGCTGGTAGGTCCCAACGCTCCAACCAATAACGAGATGATGCAACGGTTGGGGTTTTGGACCCAGGATGCTAACATTGCTATACCTGGAACGCTTCAACAAGACGGCACGACTCAATGGCATTCCTTCCTTTCTCCCTTTGTCAATGACTCTAAGCGAGATCATTCTCCCGTGTATCTCGTTCAGACCAGCCTCGAACTGAGTACGTTCGACCGCTTTTACTTGAAGATGGGGTTTTATGAACGTCTGGGAGACCTACGATCGCTTAACCCCAGCGATCCCGTCATTACCATTACCCCCAGCGAGTTGTACCTCACCATGCCCAAGGGGTTCTACGACTTGCTGAACTTTAACAATGGATCGAGTGCTGGGCTGGAGTACGAAAGCGTGGACGCCGCCGTCATGGGTCCAGGCGAATTCGTGAGAATCACGTGCAAGGAAGGATGGAGGCCTTCAGGACACGTCGAGTCCGATCAGAAGACCAATACGGAGCCGGAATCCAATCGCGTGGCTCGTATCCAGGGGTATCAGTATACCCAGCTTCGAGGCAACCAGGACGTCCTCAATTCTCAAAGTGGTCCCTACGCTATTGACGTGATCACCAACACCAAGGCCGTTCCCAAGAATGCGTACGTGACCTGCAGTCTGGTTCACAACCAACACGTCGGCGATCAGATCATCCCTCTCATGGACGTGGTTCCCCTCTCGTCCGTGTCCATGGGGGCTGCAGCCGAACCCAAGGAATACGTGTTCGAGCCCCAACACGTTAAATACTACCCCCTCTCCAAGAATAGTTACCAGACCGTGGCCTTTGCCGTGCAAGACGAAGCAGGACAAGAGCTTCCCTTCCTCAATTCAGGAGTGACCACCGTATCGTTGGATTTCAAGAAAGGACCATGAACATTCCCATCTACGTCCCCCAAGAAGGAGGCGGCAGCATTCCCGTCTATACCCCTCGACAAGCCGGTGGAGGACTGAGCATCGGACGGTTGGGGCGTGGGGCCATGCAATACGTCCTACCCAAGATTAATGCCGTAAAAGACGCTGCCGTGGACCGAGGAGGCAAAGCGTTGGCTAACGTGGCCTCGGAGGTACTGGAAGGCAAAGATTTGAAAGAAGCCCTCAAAGACGAAGCGACCGAAGCTCGAGTCGACTTGAAACGAAAGATAGACGCCGAAGCCAGCAAAGTGGGAAGCGTCAAGAAAAGCATCAAGAGTTCTGGATCCAAGTACGCCAAGTCTACCCTAAACGCATTGTTCGACTAGAGAAGGAAGGATGAATCAACCCCGACTGATCACTGAGAATGGCGTATTCAAGCGCATCAGCGAAGAGCGGTATACCAAGTACATTACGTACCGTATGACTCACGGACCCCAACAAGGCATACGAACTAAAGAAAGAGACATTGTTAAAGCTTACGACATATTTGTCAAGTTGTACGATGGACGCATCGCTATGGATGTAGATTAAAGAGAGAAAGAAGTAAAGAAGGCACAGTGTGTTCGTTTCATTGATTTTTCTTTATTATTTCACGACTAGGGGAGTATGACTTGGGGGAAGGGTTTGTTGGAATCTTTCAAGTCTTCAGGGAAGGGGTCCAACGACAGTCGGTACTCGTCGGGCGTGGATTGATCAAAGTCCATGATGAGCGGACGGAACGGTCGCTTGCTGGCTTCCTCCAAAGCACGGTTCAACCACCTGGCTTGACCCGGAAACGCTTGACGCGCCAAGGCTTGCAGCTGAGACTTGTCTCGAGGATTGCGAAACAGCACGATGCGGTGAGCGTTGAGGGAGGCGGTTCGCATGTGGGCGGGAAACACGTTTTGCATGAGCACGACCAGACTCACGTCCATGTGGTGGGTTCCCTTGGTAAACCACTTGGCAATTTGACGATGATCCGATTCCATTTCTCCCATCAGGTCGTCCGCGATCAGCAGTCCTGGGGTTCGCTTGAATAGGGCATAGGGGTCGTCGGGCAATCCTTTGACCCACTTAACCTCGTCTCCAAATTCTTTTTTCATGTCGTCGTACTCGTCTTGCCATATGCTGTACAAGTACACCACGTACTTGATGGGGGGGTCGAACTTCCACGTCCGATGACGAATCATCTTGCGGATGAACCGCGTCTTGCCACTCTTGGAAGGTCCGGCCACGACGATGTTGCACGGATGCTGCCACCGTGAGTTAAACGGTTTGATTGCTTCTACGTTCATGCTAGTTTCTTTCTCTTGGCGTCGCGAAGAAAGCGAATGTACTGATCCACTACCTCGTGAGGACTCCTGTTATACCCTTCCTCGGCTACGATGCCTCCCTGTTGACTGTGTTTCTTGCGACGAGGTTTGGATTTGGACACTCGAGATTTTCGCTTGCGCCGCAGTACGCCGCCTTCGATCGTCGCGTCATCGCCGCCGCCATCATTATCGTCGTCGTTATCGCTGCCGGGACCGGGGAAGGTTTGGCTGGTGTGCTCGCGTTCCACTACGGGCCGCTTGCCTCGACGAACCGTGGTCACGGTGGTGGTATTGGCGATGGTTTGATGATCCCCTTTGCCTAATTTTTTGCGCAAGGCTTTGGACACGGTATCTTGATCCGCGTTCTTGAAGCGTTCCCCATGATCGTCATTAGCGTCGTCGTCGCCGTCGCCACCATCGCTGCCGTCGCCATCGTCCCCTCCAGGATCGTCCCACCCTCGGTCATCCCCACCGTTCCTCCTGTCTTGCTCGGCTTCCTTACGCAGCTGCAGTCGTCGTGCCAGAGCTTTTTCCAGGGCATAGCGAATCCGCATTTGAGACGTTTCGTCAAACTTGCTTTGATCGGTAGCTTCCAATTCCTTGACGTACTCTTCCACTTCGGCCAAGTTCATCCTCTTCTCGCTTCGATTGCCTCGCCATCGACCGTCCACCCGCGTCATCACGTTCTTGATGGTGGGCGTCAAGGTGTCCTTCACCTGGGGGTACTTCTCCGCCAACGATTTCAAGGCCTCGGCGTACTCGCGCAATTCCTCCTTGTTCATCTGATCCAACGTGGCGTCCGGCAACGACGTCAATCTCCCTCCACTGTCTGGCGTCCATGCCGCCAAATTCGCCACTTCCGAAGGGGGCGATGCTGCAGGCGATGCTGAGGGTGAAAAGGTTGGCGATACACCAGGAGATGGACCTGGTGATGGTTCGGGTGATGGTAAGTCCATGGCCCGGACCAAGTCGCTTCCCGTCGACAAGGGCGTGTCGCTGGACAACACGCTGACCATGTCGTCTGGCAAGTTGAACGGCGAGCCCAACAACTGCAGCATGTCCTCATCGTAATCGTGCGTGGGCGAAGGAGGCAACGGCGACAGGGGCGGTAGGACGGGCGTATTCATCAGGAAGCGATCGGCAGCCCGTTCGGCCGTGGACGTCGTACGGGGCGTTCGAGGAGCAACGCCCGGAGCTTGAAAGAAAGGCTCGCGCTCGGTATGCTGGCCTACACCGTAACGTAGGTATAAATCTTGAGCCCCCACACGTTCATAGGACATAACGTCGACGCACCGAATGTTTCACAGCATGGATGGAAAGTCCTATATACGCTCCTTGGCACAATGCCACCCCACGCAAGTGGTTCCTCTGCTACGTAGCGGTAGCGACGACCAATGGAAGTACATCAAAGACATGTGCAAAAAACTGGCCAACGGGGATCTCCCCATGAAGGGAGGAAGCAAGAAAATGCCCAAGGCCGCTCGACGTTGGTTCGGGTCGGTGGTCAACGATCGGCATCCTTCCATTCAGAGCCTACGACGCTCTAGCCTTCAGCGAGGAGGGTCCAAAGCCGAATTGGTCGGCACGGCCATCAAAGCTCTGGCCAAGATCGCCGCTCCCAGCCTCAAGAAAGCCGGCGTGAGTCTGGCCAAGCATGCGGCGGCAGGAGCTCTAGCCGAGGGCATCAACGTGGCCACGACCAAAATCAAGAAGGTAGGAGCCCCCAAAGAAGATAAAAAGGAGGACCCCTCGACCGCCGCCGAATCGCTTCAAGACTTCGATTACGACGACGGCGACGACGAATTAAAGGCATTGCTCACTGAAACATAAAGATAAAGATCATGGTCAACACCAAGAAAGGACGACGTCAACGCGGAGGCAAGAAACGTGCAAAGCATACTCAGTTGGGCGGAGCCAAACGAAAACGGTCGTCCGCCGCTCCCAAGATCAAGGCGGCTCTGCGTGGAACCTTGGCCCCTGGCATTCCCGACTACGGACCCGTGACCAACCCCTTTCACATCCGATTTTCACAACCTCGTCCCGCCGTGCCCTCCAACAAGGTTCAGACTCTCCGCCGCATGGCCCCCGCCAGCCTCCGACATCTTCCGTCCAACAACGACTCCTTGGACGTCGTCATAAAAGGCCGACCCGTTACGCTTTATCCTAAAGGTCGTCAAGTCGTCACCACTACGAAATGAACAGCAGCACAGGTACTAACTCTTACGTGGTTCCCGTCATTCTCTGGAATCGTCTGCAAGAAGAACTCAAACACCTTAAAGAAAATGTAGCTGCTTCCTCCGCCAAGTCCCAATCCGGAGGAGCCATCGCCGGAGTGGATCGAGATGGGAACGTCCGCATGAACGAATTCTTGCACACCATGGCCGTTCAACAATCGTTGCAACAATCCCCCAAGGTGGAATTCGTCAAGTACGCGGATAAGATGGTCAAGCAAGTCATGTCCGACCCCAGTCTCACGCCCGACGAGCGTGTTCGCTTCATGACCAACTATGCGGCCAGCTTTCAAGACCAAAAAGCCATGGCTCAAAAAGGACTTACTCCTGCAGCGGCTCCTGCCCCAGGTCCTGCTCCTGCGCCTGCACCTGGTCCTGCCCCTGGTCCTGCTCCTGCTCTTGTTCCTGGTCCTGGATCCGTCGTCGGCACCACCCCTGCTTGGTCCCTTCCTGCAGGACCCTCGGGAGTCAAGCTTGGGTCTGGAAGCGTTACTCCTAAAGGTACGGGTACGGGTTCAGGTCCAGGCCGTGGTCGTGGTCGTGGTTATGCGGGCAAAGGCAAAACCCCGCTCAAGCGTCAAATCCATTTTGGGAACGTGCCCGGCACGTCTACGCCGCTGAACAACCTCAGACCTCAACAAGTCAAGCAGTTGAAAAAGGTAGACAACTTCATCCATGCCATCGATCAGAAGTCCAGGAAAATTGCTCAGGACAATAGCTTGACCCCTGAGCAAAAACGTGCAAAGCAAGGCGTGCTCACGCGCGGACGTACCAAGTACAAGGTGATGCGAAACGACATCCTCAACAGTTAGACCATATAAAAAGGACCGCCGACCCGTCCGACCTACCCTGATTCGTCACTCGACCTCGTCATGAAACGACAACACGGAGGACGTGCCGCTCCTGCCTCTAAAGCCGCGCGCGAAGATGCCGCCCCCTTGAAAGTACACAAAGGGACCGTGGTCGATTTGTTTAAACGACTGCCCATCGACGTCACGTGCGAAAAATCCAAATGGGAAGTCTACTCGCAAGCCACGGCGGCCGTGGACCCTTTGGAAATCACCGTGGACCGAACCCGTACCTGGATCGACATGACCAAGATCCTGCTGGAATTCGACGTGGAATTTCATAACGGCGGTGCCGGTGCCGCGCGTGCACTCCTGACCGATACCTCGTCGGCCGTTCCCATCAACAACGTGGCTCACTCCCTCATCAAACAAATTCAACTGACTATTAACAAAGGAGCCGTGACCGTCAATGCCGATCACTACCATCTGGAAGCTTACTTCGACCGACTGCTAAACTACTCTGAAGAAGAAAAGAAATCCTTGCTGTCTCTGGAAGGATGGGCCACCGACACTCCCGACAAGTTTGATCAGCTCAATCCCAACGACTTGGCCATCGCGAATCCCGCTGCGTGGGCCGGTAATGCACCCACGGTCGCCGAAGTAGGAGACGCCATTCGTGCCGCGGCCACTCGCGTCACGCCCAACCAAGGAGCCAAGGAACGCGTTGGATTGTGTTGCCAAAACCGAGCCGTCAAGTTCATCCTCAGACCCGTCATTCCTCTCTTCTCCAGTCAACGCTACTTGACTCCTGGTTGTGAACTAAAATTCAGAATTCAATGGAACCCTCGAGAATTGGTTATGATGAATGGTCCCACCGTGGGAGCTACAGCCATTACCCAGCCTAACGCTTCCTACACCATAGTCAACTATTCTCCCAAGTTGCATATTCGTCACGTGGATGTCAACAGTGAATTGCACATCAAGATGAAGCTTGCCATGCTGGAAAACCAAAGACATTGTCCCTCTACCCTTACGCACAACAGAACCGTCACC